>NW_028239720.1:20000-42500 GCF_047967505.1 Dipteris shenzhenensis | reverse complement strand
CGTGATTGATCGCCCCCCCCCCAACCCCAAGATGCATATCGATCGATCACCAATCACTAGTTTCTATTTCTCCTTTTCCGGAAAACATAGTAGAATAGTCACAGGATACTTATAGAGGTATAAGGAATATCTTGGAAAGGAGAAGAAAAAAACTCTTAGGAGACAAGAGAAACGAAGGCAGTTAGCAGTAGAATAATACCAATCATCAATCCGAATGAATAAGAAGATACTCTCCCGCCCATGGAACCCCACGATCCGTATCGATATCAATAATTGCAGGCGGGTGGAGGATCCATAAACTTGAATCCATAAATGGAATGAATGAGTCTACGGGGGGAAAGTATGGATAAGGGGTGAAAAATGAAGAAAAAAGGGGAAAGAGAACGTGAGGGGGAGGGGGGGGGAAGTGGGGGATAGTCGGGATGAAGAAAATGAATCGGAGCTTTGCGAAACGAAAGTAGCAGTTTATGGAAAGGGTGGAATTGGTAAGTCAACAACAAGTTGTAATATATCAATAGCTTTGGCGAGACGCGGAAAACGGGTATTGCAAATTGGATGTGATCCGAAACATGATAGTACTTTCACCCCCACGGGATTCTTGATACCTACCATTATAGACACTTTGCAATCGAAGGATTACCACTATGAAGATGTGTGGCCTGAGGATGTCATTTATAAGGGTTATGGCGGAGTGGATCGTGTTGAAGCAGGGGGACCACCTGCGGGAGCTGGTTGTGGGGGATACGTAGTGGGAGAAACGGTTAAATCATCGAAAGAATCGAATGCTTCTTATGAATATGATACTACTCTATTCGACGTTTTAGGGGACGTAGTCCGTGGAGGTTTTGCCGCTCCATCGAATCATGCGGATTATTGCATTATTATCACGGATAATGGATTCGATGCCCCTTTTGCAGCAAATCGTATTGCTGCGTCGGTTAGGGAGAAGGCACATACCCACCCATTGCGATTAGCAGGTTTGGTGGGGAATCGGACATCTAGGAGAGATCTCATTGATAAACATGTAGAAGCCTGCCCGATGCCTGTGCTGGAAGTGTTGCCTCTCATTGAGGACATTCGGGTCTCGAGGGTGAAGGGGAAAACATTGTTTGAAACGGCTGAATGTCAATCAGATCTCAATTATGTTTGTGATTTCCATCCCAATGTGGCGGATCAGATATTGTCTCGACCAGAAGGGGTTGTGCCAAGGGAAATTCCAGATAGAGAATTATTCAGTCTGCTCTCCGATTTCTATCTGAATCCCGATGGTGGGGGGCAGAGGAATGCCCAGCAAACTCAACAGGATATTCTGCTTGATTTTACGATGATTCGAAACCGAAACTGCAAATTTCTTGTATGTGTACCCTTTCTGAGGAAACCCTTTCACGAAGACTCCCGAAACTCTCACTTTTGAATGTGAAACCGGAAATTATCACACTTCTTGCCCCATTAGTTGTGTGGCTTGGTTATATCAAAAGATCGAAGACAGCTTTTCCCCAGTGGTAGGTACAAAGACTTGTGGTTATTTCTTACAGAACGCTCTTGGAGTTACGATCCTTGCGGAACCTCGTTATGCAATGGCAGAGTCGGAAGAGGGGGACGTCTCGGCCCAATTAAATGATCAAGGGGAATTGGAGAGAATTTGTATCCAAATAAAACGAGATAGAAACCCTAGTGTCATTATTTGGATTGGCACATGTACCACGGAAATAACAAAGACGGACCTAGAAGGCATAGCACCCAAGCTAGAAAACGAACTTGGAGTACCAATTGTAGTTGCGCGGGCCAATGGATCGGATTATGCTTTTACTCAGGGAGAGGATACTGTATCAGCTGCCACGACGCATCGGTGTCCGGAATTTGACATATCTAGACACGAACAGAAACAGGATTTAGTTGGGGGTGTTGACACTGCGACGACGGAAGCGGGGGGGGCTAATCCGGAGGGACGGAAATTAAAGAATCATGCTTCAGTTCTTTTTGGATCTCTAACTTCAACTGTAGCTTCTCAACCGAATCCGGAATCGAAACGTCAATCCATTCAGGTATCGGGGTGGTTACCCTCCCAGAGATATACTGAACTTCCATCATTAGGCAAGGGAGTGTATGTTTGCGGCGTGAATCCCTCTCTGAGCCGTACAGCGACGACTCTGATGCGGCGTCGTAAATGCCAGTTAATTGGAGCACCTTTTCCTATTGGTCCTGATGGGACGCGTGCTTGGATAGAAAAGATTTGTTCCGCCTTTAATATGGAACCTCAGGGTTTGAAGGAGAGGGAGGATGAGATATGGAAGAGTCTGAGAGACTATCTTGAGATAGCAGCTGGTAAATCTATATCTTTTACGGGAGATAATCTATCAGAAATTTCTATAGCAAGATTCCCAATTCGCTGCGGAATGGTTGTCTACGAAACAGGTATTCCCTACATGGATAAACGATATCAAGCTGCCGAGCCATCTTTCTCACGAGATACTTGCAAAGAGATGGGTACACTCATGCCACGGATCGTGGAAAAACCGGATAATTATAACCAGATACAGCGTATGCATGAATTAAAACCTGATTCAGCAATTACTGGAATGGCTCATGCCAATCCTTTAGAAGCAAGAGGTATTGATACAAAATGGTCTGTCGAGTTCACCTTTGCCCAAATCCATGGATCCACTAATGCGAGGGATGTGCTTGAACTTGTTACTCGTCCCCTACGGCGTAATAATAATCCGGGGCGTCTGGGTTGGAGTAACCTGTCGAAGCAGATGGTAACAAATCACTAAATTATAGAATTATTGGGTGACGGGAAGTGACCATTGAGGGAAATGCATAGAGACGTCTCCAAATTCTTAATCATGGGATTCTGTCTCCTCATGATTAAGAAATCCATCGACTCCTTTCCGAAGGAGTTGCTGTGCTAGCTACGGGAGTGGTACGGAGAGGTTGCCGGCACTCTACGGGAAAAAAAAAAAACTGAAAAATATGGGAAGGAAATAATTATGAACGTAGAAAGCGTTCAAATGTCGTTGTATCTACTGCAGGTTTCGCTGCTTACTCGGGTGAAGGTGGCAGGTCCACCTATAATATTCGGACTATATTATGGATTACTAACAACATTACCCGTTGGACCCTCCCAAATACTATCCATAAGAGCTTTTCTTTTGGGAGGGAATCTTAGTGGTACCGTCGCTTTGAGTGGTTTGATGATGGGATAGCTACTAATATTTCTGTCAATATTCTGTTCACCTCTATATGCATTGATAGTGAAACCACATGTTGTAACTGTCCCAATAGTACCATACATGTTATTTTACTGGTTCCGAACCAAGGATTTACCGGATTATCGAACTCTACGTCCGACCAATTCACTCAGTGACTTTCGAATCGGTAATATATTCTTGGATAGTTTCATTTTCCAGATTTTAAATCCAATTCTTTTACCAAGTCCCGTATTGGCGAGACCAATTCACCTATTTATTTTTCGATATAGCAACAACATAACATTTCTGATTAGTAGTTTCGTGGGTTGGTCACTCGGTCATATGTCATTCAGCTACTTGTCCAGATTACTTCTGGTTCGCGTAGAATATGATTCACCCATACTCTACCTGCTGATGAAACGCGTCATTTACAAAACTTTTAGTATTGTTGTTCTCATTAATGTACTGGTTTATTTGGGTAAGGCTCCAGTACCTCTCTTCACCAAGAATTTTGAAGACGAACTTGTCTTGCTCGATAACAATCTCCGGGAGTTGTCAGATTCGATGCTATGGATTTTCAAGTCGTGGCCCACGTCCTTGTTCGACCCATACAAACCAAATCGTCCTTTACGATATATAGAGAATAGCCGATTCGGCGGCGATAGCTTAGTGAAGAAGCAAGTATCAAATCACTTTTTCAGCAAATGTTTGACTAGTGGAAAACAGCGGTTGGCTCTCACGGCGTTACCCAGTTTGTCGATCTTTGGAGACCAGTTAGGAACCTCGTTAGAGGATTCGGATATGCCACTTCCAGCTCATCATCTGCATGAAGACTGGATTTTGAACCAATTCAGGAAAAACAAGGATTTGAATAATGAGTTAAAGGACCGAATTCGATTCCTAGACACCGAGCCTATCTTCTGGAAAGCGATGGAAAGAAGGACCGGATTGGCTGATAACGGAGGTGAATTACCTAAGATTTATGATCCATTTTTAATAATTCATGTCGTGCTAGGATTCCAAACTCGGATTCATTCTGGATACTGTCTGATTCATTGGCATCGCAAGCGGTTGACAACAACGAGTATGCCAATGAATTGAATTCCGGTAATAAGATTCGGGATTGGGTGTCTATCAGGTATAAAGAGTTGAGAAGCAATGAGATTCCTCTTCCCCGGGAAGCATTACCTAAAAATGCTTTGCAAATATTTATTTTCATGTTCGAAACACCGGATGATGCCGTGATTGAAGATGTTGTGGGAGAAACAAACTATTCAGTTTCGAAGGGTGATTCCACCCCCGTAACTTGGGATCAAGTCTTCAAATTTTCTTCATCTCCGACAGAGTTAGCTTTATTCTTCACCTATCTCAGAGATGATTGTGGTGCCTTCGATTGGATCCGCTTGCTAGACGTACCTCTAATTGGTGGGGAAAGACTTGACTCTTCAAAACAAAAAATACGTTCGATCCTCGAGATTGAGGAACTGTCGGAGGAATTGGCCCGCAATACTCACTTAATATATGATAATAGGTTCGATGTCGCGGGTGGGTCAACTGATATTCGTAACAGAAAGTTAAAAAATTTAGCAATCAGCGTCGGGAAGACGCGGCTGAAAACACGCAGACTGGTCAAACGTTTTGCAAAAAGCTCTGATTTTCGTCGGAAACCTATAAAAGGCTCTATGCGCTCCAGAAGACGTAAGACACTGGTTTGGGAAGTATTTCAAGATAAGGCACATTCACCTCTCTTCTTTAGATTAATGGAACTACCCACTCCGTTTCGATTTCCTGCCGGAGAATTAACTGGTGTAGATTTTGAGGAATCGGCCGGTGACGCGAGGAGAGAAACTAGTACCCAACCCGAACAGGAACTAATATCTCTTTCATCCTCGAGAGAGGGGGAGCGAGCGAAATCCGACCGCCCAGCTATAGCAGCTAGGTTCGATGTGAGTTCCATCCACACGGGGCGGGGTTTATTATTGGTTATGCAATCGACTCTTCGGAAATATGTGAAACTGCCTGTATTGATAACACTCAAGAATTTCGGTCGTATTTTATTTTTTCAAGCTCCCGAATGGGATGAGGATTGGAGTGAGTGGCGCAAAGAATCCCACATCAAATGCACCTACGACGGCGAGGGATTCTCACACACTCGTTTACCCGGTCGTTGGTTGAAGGAGGGTCTTCAGATAAAGATTTTGTATCCTTTCCGGTTGAAGCCTTGGCGTACTCGCGGGAGGAGGCGCCCAACCATTTTGGAAAATGATATGAATCCCAGGTATCTCAAGACTCGGGAATCGGGGAGAAAAAATAGATTGAGGCGAGGAAAATCTCCATCTAGCTATTTAACAGCTTGGGGATTCCAAACAGATGTACCTTTTGGAACTATTAAGAAAGATCCCTCCTTCTGGAAACCTATCCGGAAGAAATTGATGAGAATTTTGAGACGTAGTCTCGCATTGCGGACTAGGCAAATGCGTCGTCTCTACTCCAAATTGGGTGTATCCGCAAGGTTTCCATTGGGGAAATTGAATTTCCTTCGTAAAATTGAAGGGATTTGGGAGAATTGGAGTGGAACCGATTTTGTTGGGGGAGATATTCCAAATGATACAGGGACCGGGTGGAAAGAGGGGCCGTCACACGGTGAACCAGGTACTGGTGGAATAGATGAAACATCAATTCCCATTGATAATAAATCCCGATACTTTGCGGGTACCGATGATGAACCAGTAAAAGATACCGTTGGTGGATCCAAATCCGAACCCGAATCAGACATGCATGCATTCAGAAATCTGTTAACCGAAGGGGTTGGCGGGGGTGGGCGTAGCACCAAATCACTCCGTTTTAGTAAACCGGGAATAGATGACAGACTAATTAATACAAATCTGACTAGTTCTTTGAGATTCCAAACGAAATTAGTCAATATTCAGGGAATTTATTTGAGATCCCGCATATCGGTCGCAGAATTGTTTGAGAAGTATCTTCTACTAGTAGCGGGATTATTTCGAAGAGTCAATAGAGCTTTTGCTCATTATCTCGACAATTTTGCTAGATTTCGGGTGCAACTGGTGAAAGTGACGAATCAAGTTGGTGGGGTTCATGGGGATGCAAACCACCCAATTCTAGCTATTTCCGGAATTAGGGAGGGAATACCGCGAGTTATCGATAATCAATCTATAGGATTACCGTCTCAGGCGCACATTCACGACATTCTGTGGCATGTAAGCATGAAAAACAACCTGGATTTGGATTCTTTGATGGAAATTGCGGAAGATAGCAAGGATGCGGGGTATCTCGATAACCGGAAGGGATGTAAGGATAATGAGAATCTGGATGATGCTTCGGAAGATTGGAATTATCCGCGCGGTGATCATGGTTGTTATCCGAAAGGGGGAGGGGAAACCCCAGAATTTTTTGATGGCGGTAAACATGACGGGGGAAAGAGCGATTCCGTGGGATGTCCCGATGACAGAACTGGCGGGATTGTACGTGGGTATGGTATCGATGAACATATTAATAATTTTGCTACGATGCGGGGACTTTCCAAACAACTTTGGGAATTGAATGCAAATGATTTGGGGAGTTTGTTAGGCTGTCCCGACAAGTACAACCTGTCATTGGAGTTATGGCAAAAAATTGCACCGAAGAGATGGAGATCGGACATCGAAAATTTATATGGATTCAGAAGCATCGGGGGAAGTTTTCTCGCCGAGCATGAATATGTATTTCGTGATAGACAAAACGATTATTCCATATATACTGAAACCCCTTTCCTCAGAGATCGAGTGAGAAATATCAATAAACGTCGTAAATACAGTTATTTGTTACATAGTTTTATTGATTCCTCACGAGATGTAGATATACAAAAATTTCCGGCGGGGTGGAATGCGGCGATAAGGGAAACTCGTTTAGGGAATCGTATCAGAGAACTTATTGCAGGGAAGGGAATTTCTCATCCACGAATACTTGATCCGGAACGTGAGTTGAATCCGAAATCCGATTTGGTGTTGTGGGTAATTCCGGATCCCGCGGAAGCAAAGGATGTATACGAAACAAGATCGAAATTTGTACCTGGGACTTCTATTTTGTGGGAGAGGGTTCCCGCTACCCCAAATGAAAGATTTCAGAGATTAGGCACGGATTACGGGTTACAGGAAGAAGAGATTGATTCGGATGAAATACTTCTAAGAGAGAGGGGGAGTCACTATTATATTTTTCAATGGAAATGGGAATCCGAAGCATTAGAAAGAGAATTATAAAGACTGAGGGATTTGATATCTCTCATCAACGTATTAGAAAATGAGCAGGATCTTACTTCCTTCTGTGTCAATATGGGTATAGATTGCGATTTGTTGAATCTTTTTCTCAACGAAGAGAAACGCGAGATTCTAGATGATTTGTTTGTTATTTCAGCCCATCGTTTACCGCGAATATTCGATGATTAGATTCTCATGTATAAAATGGTTAGTATCCCACTGAAATTTCGAAACAGATTCAAAAGAAGATTGAATAGAAATATATTTGGCGGGTGCATGCTGCGTTTGTCACTCATCAATGGGGAGAGGAATAGGAATCGCTCCTATCTCCATAACATCGAAGATCTCCTGCTTCCGAGACATCGTCGCAAATCGCGATTTCTCAGATCCCTATTGATTTTGAGCTCCGTGAAATCCGAAAGGGACCCTTTGGGCTACCCTTCTGGAGTGGAATGGATGAACAAGAGTGAAGAGTCTAGCGACCTGAGTGGGACTCAGAAAATCAAACGTTTCCTTTGGCCCAGTTATCGCTTAGAAGAATTAGCTTGTATGAACAGATTCCGCTTCGACACAAATAATGGAAGTCGATTTGCCACGCCCAGAATACGCATGTATCCCATTATTTGAGACGGGGGGGAGAATACGTAGATTCGACAATTTGCTCGACTAATATTACTAACATCTTGGTAATCTCAATCAAGTGTGTGATAGAAGGAGGGGCAGATACCTACCTTACTTATCAGATGCGGAGCTGTAACTACTCGTTGGTGGGAAACAAATTCCCACCGATAACCGAATCTATTGAGTGACGATTTCCCAGATTATAGGAGTATTCATCTCCCTCGCTCGGACCAATACTACCCGAATTAGTAGGCAAATCCTATACAATGAATTCGATAAACAATTATTATTACTACTATTACGGATAAGGCTATATCTACCAATTCGACGTTGATTTGTGAGAAAGGGGATACAGGGTCTGCTGAGTCTCAAATATGCTACTTGACCGATCAAGTCTCGAAACTCACTTCTCATTTGAAATCACATTCCAAGGATTACTCCTCTCAGAGGGGTTTGTGGAAATTATTGGGAAGACGCAAGCGTCTCTTAATTCATTCATCCAAAAAGGATCCGACTTTATACGATAACATAATAAGCAACTTGGGTATTCGGAGATTGAAGAGACGCCGATTCCAATTTATAGAAATCCAGTTCTACCGAAGCTAGGGTCTGCAAAAATTACCAGGAACATAATTCATGGGTATACCTCCTACGAAAGTGGATCCAGTTATAGTGAGTATGGGTCCCCACCACCCGTCGATGCACGGTGTCCTTCGACTTATTGTTACTCCAGACGGTGAAAATGTCGTTGGTTGTGAACCAATACTTGGCTATTTACATAGAGGGATGGAAAAAATTGCTGAAAACCGGACGATTCTGCAGTATCTTCCCCACGTGACGAGATGGGATTATTTAGCCACCATGTTTACCGAGGCAATAACAGTGAATGCGCCGGAGAAGTTGGCAAATATTCAAATACCGAGAAGAGCTAGTTACATACGAGTTATTATGCTCGAGCTAAGTCGAATAGCTCCCCACCCGTCATGGCTCGGACCTTTTCTGGCGGATGTCGGTGCACAAACCCCTTTTTTCTACACATTTCGAGAAAGGGAAATGATTTATGATTTACTTGAGTCTGCTACGGGTATGTGAATGACGCATAATTATTTCCGCGTCGGGGGAGTAGCGGTAGATTCACCATATGGGTGGCTAGATAAATGTTTGGATTCCTGCCACTATTGCCTCTCAAAAGTCGATGAATATGAACGACTTATCACAAATAATCCTATATTTCTGAAACGAGTGGAGGGGATAGGTGTCACTGGTAGGGAAGAAGCTATAGATCGGGGCTTATCCGGACCCATGTTGCGAGCCTCGGGGATTCAATGGGATCTTCGCAAGGTGGATCACTACGAATGTTATGACGAATCGGATTGGCGGATCCAATGGCAAACAGGAGGAGATTCATTGGCCCGTTATTTGGTACGAATCGGCGAGATGAGAGAATCCATAAGAATAATTCAACAGGCCTCGAGACTCCTTCCGGGAGGTCCATATGAAAATTTGGAATCTCGACGCCTTAGTCAGCAACGAAAGGAAATGGGATGGAATGATTTTGACTATCAATTTGTCGGTAAGAAATCCTCTCCCACTTTCAAATTACCTGAGCAGGAGCATTACGTAAGGGTGGAAGCTCCCAAAGGGGAATTAGGGATATTTCTGATTGGAGATGATAGTGTTTCTCCCCGGAGACGGAAGATTCGTCCGCCTGGCTTCATAAATCTGCAAATTCTCTCTCAATTGGTAGAAGGAATGAAACTAGCCGATATTACGACAATATTAGGTAGTATAGATATCATCATGGGGGAGGTTGATCGCCGAAACGGCAATTGGTACAAAAAATTTCGAGGAACGCGTGATTGACTTATTTCACAAATTGGGAGTTTCGAGAGATTCTTCCGAATTGATTTGGATTCTGATTTCCATTCCCACCCTTATCGTAGGAATTACAGTAGGAGTATTAGTTATCGTACGGCTCGAGTGAAAGGTATCTGCGGGGGTACAACAGCGTATCGGACCTGAATATGCAGGTCCTTTGGGAATTATCCAATCCCTGGCCGATGGAGTCAAGCTCCTACTGAAGGAAGATATTGTTCCAGCCAGGGGCGATACTTGGCTATTCAATATTGGACCAGCTGTGGTAGTCATACCAGTCTTTATAAGCCACTTGGTGATACCCTTCGGGCAGCACATTATTCTAGCTGATCTGAGTATAGGTGCTTTCTCTTGGATCGCCATCTCAAGTATCGTTCCCCTAGGGCTACTTATGGCAGGATATGGTTCAAATAATAAATATTCCCCTCCAGGTGGTCTTAGAGCTGCTGCTCAATCAATTAGTTACGAAATACCCCCAGCCCCATGTGTACTATCCATATCCCCACGTGCGACTCGCTGAATAAGATTGATGGGAAGAGGGTTATTCCGATATAGAGATTCGGAATGAAGAATCTTTCACTGATTTGACAGAACAACTGGATAGTCATCTGGGTGAGATCGAACAGCGTCTTGCAGCGAGTGAATCGAGTCCCATCCCCCATGTACGGGAGTGAAAGCATGTCCGAGCAGTAAACACTGTTTGCCCCCAGGTACGGGATAGATTTACAGGGCCTGAAGCGGGGACAAGAAGGGACTGAACCTCTTTTCCGGGATTGAGCGGGAGTGGATGGTCAGGAACACTAATATACACAAGAGATTTGTGAGAAGGGTGGAGAAAAAAGTTGCATAATAAAATCTCTTTTCTCTTTAATTGGATAAAGACTTAGCCTCGGTAGGGATGACTAGGTAGTACATCTTGAAAATCCCAATCCCGAGTATATTCCTATCTACTTAGATTATGACTATCCGGAACGAAGTAATCCTTTCAACGGTTTGATTTTTCTGCCCCTGGCGGAAAAAATTATTGATATATGCGAGTATCTCCTTTACGTAGTAGTCTCAAGAGGATTGGGATCATAGGAATCCTCAGGCTAATCCTCTTCTCGGCTGAAATAAAGATAGGTAGGGATCCATCTATGTGGAGATATAAAAGAAGTATCGGTAAATCCCATTCCACCGAGAAACGGTGGAAGATTCCGAATTATATCAAAAAATAACTGAAAAGGTTGAGATGGATTCAGAAGCTATCACTCCCTGTAGCAAACAGAATCCCATTGGTTGAGATTGGGACGCTCCTCAGGGGGGTGTCGCGCAAAGGAAGTGATTAACTACCAATCCCCCTCTCGGGTGACTTATGGGGAGCCGTATGAAATCCCAATTTCATGTACGGTTTCGAATCAGAGGTGGTAATAGCAATTGTACCGTCGACTATAATTATCTGATAGCTTAAGTACGGTTGACATAGTTGAAACACAATCTAAGTATGGTTTTCTGGGATGGAATCTGCGGCGTCAACCTATAGGCTTTATAGCTTTCTTCATATCCCCATCGGCAGAATGTGAAAGGTTGCCATTTGATCTACCAGAGGCGGAGGAGGAACTGGTAGCGGGTTATCAAACCGAATATTCAGGTATAAAATCTGGTTCATTCTATGTTGGTTCTTACCCAAATTCATTGGTTTCCTCGTCGTTTGTAACAGTCCTTTATCCGGGTGGATGGGATTCACCAATTCCATTTCTTCAAGAATTAGGGCAAATTTTTCCCTTTCGGACTCTCAGCAGTGAATCCTTTGATGTATTCGATGCAGTAACAGGTGTCATTACCACATCAGCCAAGTCTTATCTATTCCTATTCATTTCTATCGCAACGAGATGGACATTACCTAGAGTCAGAATAGACCAATTACTAGATCTCGGCTGGAAATCTCTTCTGCCCGTTGCTCCGGGAAATCCGTTGCTGACAGCTTCGTTTCGACTACCATCTCTAAAATGAGATATTCCCCTCATAGTTTACATCAATGTCACCCCGATTTTAATCTATCCAATCTCTAGAAACTAAGGAACTCCCCCAGGATTATCTATCACATGTTTCCCACGGTAACTGGATTCCAGGATTATAGTCAACGAGCAATACGAGCTGCGAGGTATACTGGTCAAGGTTTTGCGGTTACTCTAGACCATCTGAATCGTTTACCTGTGACTATCCAATACCCCTACGAGAAACTTATATCATCCGAACGATTCCGTGGACGAATTCATTTTGAATTTGACAAATGCATTGCTTGTGAGGTACGTGTCCGAGTATGTCTGATTAACCTGCCTGTCGTCGACCGGAGATTGATAAGAAGCATCAGAAAAAAACGATTAAGAAGTTATAGCATTGATTTCGGAGTTCGTATCTTCTGTGGGAATTGTGTCGAATACCGCCTAACAAATTGCTTGTCAATGACTGAGGAGTATGAACCCTCGACTTATGATCGTCACGAATCAAATTATGATCAAATGGCTCCGGGACGTTTGCCCCTCTCTGTCTCCCAGGATTCCGCAATTCAAGTAGTTCCAACTCTGAGTTATTCATCTGGGGGAGTCACGAAAGGAGATCCCAATAATCGAACTGTCACTCGTGGTGTCAATTGAATCTCCGTCTGAAGTTTGGAAGATAGACCGACTCCCTGGTTAGAAAAAATAGTAAGTCGGAGATGATTCAATATCGAGATATCTCTGCTATGCAGAGATATCCCTCCTTCAATTATTTCTACCAATAGGGGGGGGTGTGTCTACATAAGTAGGTCACACACATACACGTCGTTATTGAATAGTAATATAGTGAGATGGGAGAATCAAAATAACTGGGCATAATGAATCTACCTGAATCAATTTATGAATCTGTCTTGATACTAATCGAATTAGGTATTCTACTGGGAAGTGTAGGAGTGGTATTATCTGCTAATATAGTTTATTCCGCCTCTTCATCGGGACTGGTGTTTATCTGTATATCTCTCCCATATCTCGTACCGAATGCCGATTCTGTAGCTGCCGCACAATCGCCTATCTATGTAGGAGCTATAAATGTTTCGATCGTGTCTGCCGTAACGGTTATTGACGAACCAGTAGATTCCAATTCAACCATTTCCTGGAATATGGGAGATACTATTGCCTTAGGAGCTTGTACGGGTCTATCTATCTTATCAACCACTACAATTCGAGATACGAAATGGTCTGATATAAATCCAATCGACCCATCGAGGGATGTTGTGGGGGGAGTCTCAAAAAACAACATCCAGCGAATTGGATACCAATTGTTAACACAATTTCTGGTTCCATTCGAACTCCTTTCTATCCTCCTCCTAGTGGCTTCAGTAGGGGCGATTACAATGGCTCGTGGTGAAGGAATAACCAGACCCGACGAAGAACCTGCTTCGTCGTCTGGAGATGACTCCCCATCTTTCTAATTAATTACAACTTCTCGTAAACTCATCTCGTAGGTTAACCAATTAAGTTTCCGGGGGGTTAATACATCATGCTCGAACATGGACTGATTCTAGGTGCTTATCCCTATCGCGTTGGCTTTTCCGGATCAATCACGAGTCGAAACATGATTAGGGCACTGATGTGTCTTGAGCTGATTCTGAATGCCATTAATATAAATCTCGTAGCATTCTCCAATTTCTTTGACAATGAACAAATGAAGGGGGAAATCTTTTCAATATCCGTAATAGCCGTTGCAGCTGCCGAAGCTGCTATTGGGTTATCCATTGCTTCGGTCATCCAGCGTAATAGAAGATCGACTCGTATCGATCAATTTGATTTGTTAAAATGGTAATTGATTCGTCGATGACGCTATTTATTTGGGCGAATCGCTATTCAATGCAGGTGTATCACATCCAGCTGGTAATGCTGTCGTTTTCCCCCTAACAATTGCATTTCATTCCGAAAAATTATGTCATACCTATCTGAATCCCTACCTATCCCGTTCCTTAAAATTGTCTTGTACCGTCCCTCCCCATATTGCAGAACCCATTCATTTCACGAGGATGATGGGAGAGTTCCACCCACGGAGTGTCTATGTAGGTAGATGCGGAAAAACCAAATCAATACAAATCTTAGATTTGATTGAATGGAAAATAAGGGGTAGGGGGCAGGGGGGAGGGTAGGTACACCTCAACAACCCCAACAGGAGAATATCTTTGACACGTCAATCCAATAGGAGTGAACAAATTCGACGGCACATTCAGTAAAGATCTATGACACATGTATTGGTTGCACCTAATGCGTAAGAGCCTGTCTGACAGATGCATTGGAAACGATCCCCCGGGATGGGTGTAAAGCCAATCAAATTGCTTCTGCTCCTAGAACAGAAGACTGTGTAGGTTGTAAGAGACGTGAATCCGCTTGTCCAACAGATTCCTCGAGTGTACGCGTCTATCCGGGAGCTGAGACGACTCGTAGTATGGGTCTAGCTTATTGATTCATCGGTCAAGAAAGAGATTCAAGAATCGAATCGTTTTCTTTCCAACTCATACTCAAAGATTCATACTCAATTCTATTGAGTATGAGTTGGGGTATTAAGATTCCCCCCCCCCTCCCCCCCGCTAAAATATTTTTCCATCCACGATGAGTAACGTACCCTGGTTAACCACAATTGTTCTTTTTCCGATTCTGGCGGGTTCGCTATTTCCAATGCTTCCCTCCAATGGGAATAAGATCGTTCGGTGGTATACCCCAGGCATTTGTATATCGGAATTTCTACTAATCATTTATATCTTTCATTGTCACTTCCATATCGATGATCAATGCATTCAATTGGTGGAGGATTCTAGTTGGATAAATTCAATCAATTCCCATCGGAGTTCAGGTATTGATGGACTCTCCATGGGTCTCATTCTACTGACAGGATTTGTCACTACTTCGGCAACCTCAGCAGCTTGGCTAGTTACGCGGAATACACGTCTATTCTATTTCTTGATGTTGGCCATGTATAGCGGCCAAATAGGACTGTTTGCTTCTCGAGACATTTCGCTTTCCTCTCCTATGTGGGAGTTGGAATTAATCCCAATCTACCTACTTTTATGTATGTGGGGTGGGAAGAGACGTCTATACTCAGCCACGAAGTCTATTCTATACACAGCTGGTGGTTCTATCTTTCTCCTAATAGGAGCCCTAACTATGGGTTTCTACGGGACCCAGGAACCCTCCTTCAATATCCGAGATTTGGCAAGCAGATCACATCCTATATCACTAGAAGTGCTTTCTTATCTAGGATTCTTCGTGGCGTATGCCGTGAAACTGCCAATATTCCCTTTTCATACTTGGTTGCCAGACACTCATGGGGAAGCACATTACAGCACATGTATGTTGCTGGCTGGGGTATTACTAAAAATGGGAGGGTATGGATTGATTCGAATTAATATGGAATTATTACCTCATGCTCATTCCATACCTGCTTCGTGGTTGGTGCTATTCGGATCAGTCCAAATTGTTTATGCATCCCTGATTCCGCCGGGTCAGCGTAACCTTAAGAGGAGAATAGCGTATTCATCAATTTCCCATATGGGTTTTGTAACAATTGGAATTGGATCCGTGACAGATACGGGTCTTAATGGAGCTGTGTTACAAATGATTTCCCATGGGTTAATAGGTGCCGCTCTATTTTACCTTGCAGGGACTTGTTACGATAGGACACGTACCCTTTATCTCGATCAATTAGGGGGGATGGCTACCCCAATGCCCAGGATATTTACTATGTTTAGTATCTTCTCAATGGCATCCCTTGCATTACCCGGGATGAGTGGGTTTGTATCGGAATTGATGGTATTTCCAGGAATAGTGACTAATCAGCATTATTCATCTATATCTAAGTTATCGGTTGTAGTAGTCGAAGCGATTGGTACAGTATTAACTCCCATTTATTTGTTATCTATGTTACGTCGAATATTCTACGGATACAGAATATCCAACTATTCGGATCCATATTCAGTTGATTCCGGACCGCGGGAAATATTCATATCGATTTGTCTCTCTTTACCAATCCTCGGTATCGGTCTGTATCCAGACATGGTTGCATCTCTACGGAATCACAAAATACTATCTATCCTGGTTCCGTACTCTTTTATGGGATAGTAGAGGGGCAATAAAACGCAGTATCGTTTGGATCGGTAGTCGAACATATCTATTCAATGAGGATTACTCTTGGAAGCGGTTCTGGTATTAATTCCTATAAGGGAAGGCAGTGGGAATCCATGCCGCTGGCGACGTAATTGCATGAATGTCTGGGTGAGGAATCCACAGCGCGATTCCTCATGCAGACTCTGATTCAAATCACGAATTGATTACATGTAACACTTCAAGCATCTGACGAGGTAACATTTTTTGTTATCTCTCCCCCCGATCGAATTAGCGGTCTTCTACCTAATTATTAAGTAAGCCACCCGTGATTATGTAAACCGATTCCTGGTGGATTAACCCCTGAGAAACAAATCCAAGCAATGAAGAATCCTGTAGATGCTACAATAGCAGGCCCTTCCCCCTGCCAACCACTAGTTATTCTGGTATGGAGATGAATAGCATATATCAGCCGAGTCACTAATGCCCAGGTTTCCTTAGGGTCCCGGCTCCAGTAGGATCCCCACGCTTCATTAGCCCACACTGCTCCAGAGAGAATACCAACAGTCAGTAGAGGAAACCCTAAGCTGATGATTCGATAACTCCATCGGTCCAATTGGTGGATCAATCGGCACCTACGTGAATTCAAGGATAGTCGATGAAAACTGTTTCTCGGATTACTTCCTGCCTGCTCGTAGCAGTGTATATCCACTCCCGGAGAGGGGGTCCAGGTAGGAAATTCTTGATTTGGACCGGGGATAGAAAATTGTTCTGCGTCATAGGTGGCAATCGGTGGAGATGTTGCTGATGGAGATCCACATAACGAAGTCACATGGCTTAGTGGCATCATACTTACATGCGTCATTAACCGATGAGGTTGCAGAGCAGGTACTAGCGGTGTGGATTGTTGCATTTCCTCAGGAAGACCCAGAGTTGCGAATCCATGGGTCGACATGGCACCTGGTGCCGTGACTGCACCTGACCATTCGTTCCGACTCCTAATTCTCATAATTACATGCATTGGGGAGAAGCTCCGTGAAAGAAACATAGATGATTCATGTAGATTGCTCGGTGGTAGATGTTTGGGTTGAATCCGACGAATCGTCGTAAATCCCGTTATACAGATGAAAGCAATTGTCATACCTCCAACGCTCAAACTAATGAGTCTCTTGAGCTTGCGAGCCAGCCCCATCCGGTGAAACAGAGTGACGGAAAGAAGCGTAAGAAAAGAAATGTGAGCGAATATGTGCTCTATATCGGTGTGAATCGTAATGAGGAGAATCCAGTGAATTAGTGAGATTTTGGAGAGTATGTACCACCCACCCATTATTCCCAGGAGATTTCGGGTTTACCCCTTAAACGTCGAAACGGGGAGAATTCCCTATTCCTACTGCTTTTCCCAGTGGTTGTATCAGACACAGCCCTCGCCTGCAGGTTGAAATTAAATGCCGCTACTCGGATTCGAACCGAGATGCTCTAGCACTGCTTCCTAAGAGCAGCGTGTCTACCAATTTCACCATAGCGGCTCGCTACTCGTTATACTTATCGTAATTAATGATATCACATCTTCGGGTGAATCGTCAATCTTCCTGGGGGAGAGTACACACGCACAACAAGGGACCTTCCCTGTCTATAGTTGATTAGGTATACGGCGCTATACTTGTATAGGAATAACGGGATATGGCGTAGCTCGGTAGCGTGCCATCTTGGGGTGATGGAGGTCGCAGGTTCAAATCCTGCTATTCCGAATAAACGAGGTCGGAACATATTTTAAACGGAATAGAAGACGTTCCCGTTCCGGGAACGCAGATTTATCTCCCGATTCTCTTTGGGTGTTATCGACCCATACCCATTCGTAGTAGGGATAGAGATAAATCGATGATCGTGATCGAGACCCTTGTATCATAGGAAGGAAGAGAGGGATTGGGCTCCTTCTTCATGCACGTAACCCCCCCCCCCTCGTGGTTATTACCAACATTCATTGATACAACTCTGTTAGTATTTGGATTTTATTTACCGCACGGTACCGTCACGCAATAATATCAACATGTACCCGTACTACTTACTAGGGATCCAAATTCATCAATAAGTTCCCTGACAATCACTTATCTCGTCTTCCCCGTTCCAACAAACAAATAGTTCACTATCTATTCCGACCGACCCCACGTCCTATTGATACGGCAATTCCTGTTACAACCGGGGAGTACTACTGACCAGTTTCAGAAATTTTTTCATTTGTCACATAGTAAAAACTTCTCGACCGTCCAGTCAAAATGGATTTAGCTGGAGAAAAAGCTTTCGATGCTACTTCATTAGTTTGGGTCTTCCAAATATGATTGCGAATCTTCCTCCGCGACCTAGAAGTACGTTTTTTTGGAACTGCCATAATGAAATCTATCTATTCGGTTTTATCATCGAAATGAATGCGACGAGTATGTTGATACGTACGAGTAGAATCAATATAATGAGGGAGGGGGTGATTGCGTAGAATCATTAGAAGGGGAACAACTGGGGGAACTGGGTTTCCATTCTATGCAAAAGAATCCCAGCAAGAATCATTGACTTCTTTATGATAACAATTTGCTAACCAACCAACTCCTTTCCATTTAAGCAAATGGGATCTACTACAGATCGAACCAAATCCTGTCTGTATCCCGATTTCCTTCGCGTCTTCTTCTTAGAATGGATCTTCCGTATCACTTTCTTCCTCTCGAAACAGGGATGCAAGACGCGCCCCCTAGCAGTTGCGTTACTCAGCCGGGGATGTCCGAGATCAATTTTGGATCCGTGACAAACCAATGAAACTCGATATATCGACATTACCGTATTGGACTCTGATGCGTTGTGCCCAAGCAGAGCGAAGTGACGAACATCATAGAATCTCCCCGGTTCTACTCGGAGTTGTTTTCCTCCAGTATCAATTGCTGCATGTCTATCCGTAATAGTCTTGTCGTGTGAAAAATAACCCAAAACAACTCAATCGGTTTGGGGTCAAAAAATGGAACCTAGATAAGTATCTCCGACACATTTGATTCCTGTCAAGTCTCGACGCCGGGCTCGCACCAGAACGAGAAACAAATGGATTATTCGGTTTGATACGCGTGATCTCACCTGTCCATATATATTCCATTCTTCGACGCTCCATATATCTGACAACTATTGACAGAAAGAGTTCCAACCCGGGTTAAATATGTTTATGGAATTATCTTATGAATGTGCTTGGATTGTCCCCTCACGCCCATTCGTAACCTCTGGTTTGATCGGATTGGCATCGTTTCTTTTTCCAAAAGCCACTAAGAGCCTTCGTCGTATACGTGCTATGCTCAGTGTTCTTTCATTAGCCGCAGCTATGTCCGTCTCTATCGCAACATTCTGGCAACAAGTTACTGGTCGCTCCACTTTTGAATACTCATGGTCATGGATTCCCAACGACGATATTTCTCCAAAGATAGGATTTTCAGTTGAT
The DNA here is from genome assembly GCF_047967505.1 of Dipteris shenzhenensis. Classification (NCBI taxonomy): domain Eukaryota; kingdom Viridiplantae; phylum Streptophyta; class Polypodiopsida; order Gleicheniales; family Dipteridaceae; genus Dipteris; species Dipteris shenzhenensis. The sequence continues at coordinate 22,990 of NW_028239720.1, read as the reverse complement.
TCACTTACTTCCATTACGTCGATATCAGTCACCACCATAGGTGTCTTGGTTATGATTTACAGTGATAGTCATATGCGTCACGACTAGGGATACGTAAGGTTTCCCGTCTATTTAAGTTTCTCCACTGCCTCCACGTCAGGATTAGTGTTCAGTCCCAATCCAATACAGATTCATGTTTTTCGGGAATTAGTAGGGATGTGCTCTTACTCGCCGATAGGTTTTTGGTTCGCACGACCAAGTGCTGCTAATGCCTGCCAAAAAGCTTTTGCAACTAATCGTACAGGAGATTTCGGATTATTATTGGGTATATTAGGTACGTATTGGATAACTGGTAGTTTCGAGATCCGCGAATCGTGTGATTGATTTAGTGAGTTGATTGATAACAACAGCGCCGGCTCCTCCCTTGCCAATACATGTGCTCCTCTACCATTTTTGGGTCCGGTATCTAAATCTGCACAATCCCCACTCCACGTATGGTTGCCCGATGCAACGGAAGGACCCACACCTATTTCGGCTCTTATACACGCCGCTACTATGGTAGCTGCGGGAATTTTTTTTGTAGCTCGAATGCTTGAATTGTTTGAAACCTTACCTCTAAGCATGAATGTTATCTCCTGGATAGGCGGAATAACGGCTCTACTGGGAGCGACGATAGCTCTTGCCCAGAAGGATATCAAGAAAGGTTTAGCTTATTCTACTATGTCTCAATTGGGCTACATGATGCTGGCTCTAGGTCTCGGTGCTTATAAACCTTCGTTGTTTCACCTCATTACACATGCCCATCCCAAAGCTTTGCTATTTCCCGGATCCGGTTCAGTAATTCATTCGATGGAAAGGGTTGTCGGATACTCTCCCAATAGAAGTCAAAATATGTCTCCCACGGGTGGTTCGCGAAAATATATGCCAATTACTGGAATCACTTTTCTTTCAGGTACTCTCTCTCTCTGTGGTATACCACCTCTAGCTCGTTTCCGGTCCAAAGATGAAATTATTGCAAAGAGTTGGCTACGTTCCTTTCCCCCCGGATGTATAGCCTCATTCACAGCAGTTCCAACTGCTTTCTACATGTTCCGCATCTATCTCCTCACGTTTGAGGGGAATCTACGCGCCGGTGGCGGTACCAATTCATCCCATTCCTCTATGAATAGTGTCATTCGGAGTAACACCAAAACGATAGCAACGAGTGGAGATGGGTATGATGTTCCTCCACCCCCGCGAGACGAAGGAGTCGATTCAGCAGGAGGTTATGACGGGGAAGATTCAGTCGATAGAAAAGTTTCTGCAGAGTCCAATATTCGTTCTGAGTCTCTATATCCTAAGGAATCAGACGTTTCGATGGTATTGCCTTCAGTAGTACTGTCGATACCAACTTCGTTGGTTGGATCAATAGGAGTCAATCTCGCTGGAGGAGAAACTGGTCCCGATTTGCTATCCGAGTGGTTAACTCCCCTTGCAGGCTTTTCAGAGGACAACAACAATCCCGAAAATTTGGTACAATTGCTAATAGATTCAGCAGGTTCGGTTGGTCTATCACTAGCCGGAATATCTATCTCCTACGTGATTTATGGACCGATATCCTCTCACACACAACCTTGCGGTGATATTGATCCTTTTGCCAAACAATCTATGGGTTCATTTAACCGTCTCATTGGGGACTGGTCACACAACCGGGGTTACATCGATCATTACTACGATATCCTTCTAGTGAGAGGTATTCGATTCCTGGGTGAGTTAACTCTTCTTTTCGACCAATGGGTAATTGACGGAATTATTAATGGCACCGGTATTTTGAGTTCCATAGGTGGAGAAAGCGCAAGATATGGGGAGGGCGGGAGAGTATCTTCTTATTCATTCGGATTGATGATTGGTATTATTCTACTGCTAACTGCCTTCGTTTCTCTTGTCTCCTAAGAGTTTTTTTCTTCTCCTTTCCAAGATATTCCTTATACCTCTATAAGTATCCTGTGACTATTCTACTATGTTTTCCGGAAAAGGAGAAATAGAAACTAGTGATTGGTGATCGATCGATATGCATCTTGGGGTTGGGGGGGGGGCGATCAATCACGACCAAGATCAACCATGACCGAGATCTTCCACACCAGCCCCCCCCCCGATTCGTAGGCTCTATCCGAGAAGGCAAAAGGGATTGCTATCATTACTGCTTCTTCCTATAATGAGAGTTAGGGTGTACGCGAGGTTCATGAAGTCTCGAAGAAAGCTTTGGGTCTTCGAGTGGTTAACGTCTTGCAGATCAAGGGGCGGCTCAAGGAACAAGAGTCTCTGGAAGTATATGGGATTGAATCATCTGCCACTTTCCTCGGTAGCTCAGCGGTAGAGCGGTCGGCTGTTAACCGATTGGTCGTAGGTTCAAATCCCACCCGGGGAGATTCATCCATTTCCAGTAGGATAGAAGATAGTCTAGATGATGTACCTCCCTTCAATAGGGATAATACTTCACTTACGTCAGGGGAGGGGGAGGTACCTCCTCATAATATATATCGTAGAAACCGATAGTATCTTTGAAGATTTACATTATCCACATTCGAGATTCTCAGTAATGAGGTAGTTCTCCCACACCCGTATGCCGAATCGGGACTATAACCATATAGTCGATCAACCGATAGAGGATTCAATATCATGCCTATTTTAAGCTCTAATAATGGATAGAAGACTCCATACCCTCCCTTCTCTTGGCCAATCTAATGCTTCTAAGGATCCGAGTCTAGCGTCGCTTCTTCGAGAATCCCTACTCCAGAGTACTGAATGGTTGGGATAAGCAAATCAATCAATCTTTGTTTTGTCCTCGTCGGAGTCTAGATGTATCGAAGGCTTCTACTCGCTCGACTTGTTACTAGATTGTAAAACCGGAGATTCCACCCCCGGGAATTCTTCCCGATGGGGTTCCCCCCACAGGGGGGGATGTTCTGTCGGTGTGGATCCGTGACAATACCCCGTTCCGGAGTCCCAATCGGGACTATTCCCAACGGGGA
>NW_028239720.1:0-10000 GCF_047967505.1 Dipteris shenzhenensis | reverse complement strand
TTGCAAGAACATTCCGTGGTCCTTGTGAGAGGCGGGAGGGTGAAGGACCTACCTGGTGTAAGATATCATATCGTTAGAGGAACTTTAGATGCTGTAGGAGTAAAGGATCGTAAGAAGGGGCGTTCCAGTGCGTTGCAGAACATTGTCGTAACTTGTATCATCGCAATGATTCCGTATCGGTTGTTCTGATATGTCAAATGCATAGCCGACCCGATAGTGGGAATGTTGCCAGGGGACCGAAGCCTGCTATTACGGAGATTGATTATTATCTTATTCGTGTGAAACAACTCGGTGTCCAGGGTATTGCATTCCAGTAAGTTGAGTCTTACCCGGACTCCCATTTATTTGGAAAATCTTCGAATGTCTTCTCTCTCTCAGAACGAGTTCGGACTACGATTATGGAGATTCAGTGGAGGTTTTGTGAACATTTGGTAATTGGATCAATAAACCCACGGACATTCTTGGTGAGATAAATGAAATACGGGATTTCCCTTCTCCTATTCGTGGGATGATGAAGAGGAAACGGATACTCAATGCCTAATGAGTAAATATGATTCATTGAAGTAACCCGAACTTACTTCAAGACTTTCTATTCAATCATATGGAAAGCTGCATTCGATGAAAGTCGCACGTGCAGTTTGGGGGGAGATCCTCGACTAACCGGCGGATCCACCCTACAATATGGAGTGAAAAAGCCCAAATAAGATTCTAAGATACAGTCGAGATAGAATCGGAATCCGACATATCTGTAAACTCATGTTACACCGGAGCAATGTAGCGAACAAAAAGAAAAATATAGAATCGGATCCGATTTATCGTAATCGATTAGTAAACATGTTGGTTGATCGTATTCTTAAAGATGGCAAGAAATCATTGGCTTATCAGATTCTCTATCAGGCTATGAAGCGGATTAAGGAAAAGACGAATAAGAATCCACTGTCTGTCCCGCGACAAGCAATACGTAGGGTAACTCCCGATATAGTAACAGAATCCAAACGTGTAGGTGGATCGACTTATCGAGTCCCCGTTGAAGTAGTACCTGCAGAAGGAAGAGCTTTGGCTATCCGATGGTTATTGATCGCGTGTCGAAAACGTTCAGGTCGAAGTATGGCTTTAAGATCAAGTGATGAATTAATGGATGCTGCCAGAAATTCTGGTAGTGCTGTACGGAAGAAGGAGGAGACTCACAAGGTGGCAGAAGCTAATAAGGCTTTTGCCCATTTCCGTTAGTTCCGGGTTCGTTTCAATCCACAACCTCTTATTGGTGGATTGAAACCTTCTACTCCGGAGCGCAGGGTATTAGGAATCAAGATACGCCAGAAGCATATGGATAAGCAGAAATTAAATAATGGGAGAAAGAATATCCAAGTCATAGGGGAAATTTTGTCACTGGTATAGTACCTCATGAAAAAGAGAAAGACTAGTGTCGAATCGTAAAGTCCATAACATCATCGACATGATCAACATGATCGACATGACCAAAGTGATCGACGCAATCGACGCAATCAACATGATCGACATGATCGACATGACTAGAATGATCGACACAATCGACACAATCGACATGATCGACATGATTGGCACTGCCCGCATCCCCGCGACTCCCACCATTCTCAACTATCTCCGCCTGGGGCGGACTACTCACCTCGGGGGGGGGGGGGATGTCAGGCAACGCCAGCAGATATTTATCCTGTATGTCCCTCACCTCGAATCGATGATTGAGTCGTAGTACATCTAAGGCAAAGCTGGCATCTCCCATGATGTACTCGAGGAGCCGAACTAACGTTGACTTTCCCGTGGTTTATGATAATAAAAGGGAAATGCGTCTGAAAAGAGAGTCAAGGTTTGAAGAAGTATCGTGCGAAAACAAAGGGAAGTCTTCCCGTTTCTTCGGATATTCAATCAATATTAGATTAGTTGACACAGGTGGGATTCTGTGATATACTATGGATCAACAGGCTCATCAGCTTGGGTAATCACCAATCGTTTCGAAAACCAAAAATTACCACGACCGCAACTTTAGAAAGACGCGAAAGCGCAAGCCTATGGGGTCGCTTCTGCGACTGGATCACCAGCACTGAAAACCGTCTTTACATCGGATGGTTCGGTGTCTTAATGATTCCCACCTTATTAACCGCAACCTCTGTATTCATCATTGCTTTCATCGCAGCTCCCCCTGTAGATATCGATGGTATTCGTGAGCCTGTCTCCGGTTCTTTGCTATACGGAAACAACATTATCTCCGGTGCTATCATTCCTACTTCTGCAGCTATCGGTTTACACTTCTACCCAATCTGGGAAGCAGCTTCCGTTGATGAATGGCTATACAATGGTGGTCCTTACGAACTGATCGTTCTTCACTTCCTACTTGGTGTAGCTTGCTACATGGGTCGTGAGTGGGAACTTAGTTTCCGTTTAGGCATGCGTCCTTGGATTGCTGTTGCGTACTCAGCTCCCGTTGCAGCTGCTACCGCTGTGTTCCTGATCTACCCAATCGGTCAAGGAAGTTTCTCTGACGGTATGCCCCTAGGAATTTCTGGTACTTTCAACTTCATGATCGTTTTCCAGGCTGAGCACAACATCCTTATGCATCCCTTCCACATGTTGGGTGTAGCTGGCGTATTCGGCGGCTCTCTATTCAGTGCTATGCATGGTTCTTTGGTAACTTCTAGTTTGATCAGAGAAACTACTGAGAATGAGTCTGCTAATGCAGGTTACAAGTTCGGTCAAGAGGAAGAGACCTACAACATCGTAGCTGCTCACGGTTATTTTGGCCGTTTGATCTTCCAATATGCCAGCTTTAACAATTCTCGCTCTCTGCACTTCTTCTTAGCCGCTTGGCCCGTAGTAGGCATCTGGTTTACTGCCTTGGGTATCAGCACCATGGCATTCAACTTGAATGGTTTTAACTTCAACCAATCCGTGGTTGATAGCCAAGGTCGTGTTATTAACACCTGGGCTGATATCATCAACCGTGCTAACCTAGGTATGGAAGTTATGCATGAACGTAACGCTCATAATTTCCCTCTAGACTTAGCTTCTGTTGAAGCTCCTTCTGTAAACGGATAATACCTGTCTGGTCGTGCAGCATCACTAAATACCAAACCTCGCATAAGGTTTGGTATTTAATGGAGATTCGTCCGATGGAATGAATAGAAATAATAGTAATATCTCGCCATAATCTTACAATTATCAGTTTCCAATCTTGGATTCTGGGGAATCTTTGAAACACCCTTCTAGGATTACAGAGAATGGGAATCAAAGATATTCTCATTCTGATTAGCGGAACGCTTGTAGTCCCGTACCCACTGGAATAGATTGAGAATACATTTTTCACCTAACATATTTTTTCTTGTATTAATATATAGACGAATAATACGTACGCGCATCGAATGAATGACCCTAGTAGATCTTGTTCTCTCCCAGTTAAGAAAGCTGAATAGGGAAAGTAGGGGGCGGACGTAGCCAAGTGGATCAAGGCAATGGATTGTGGATCCATCACGCGCGGGTTCAATCCCCGTCGTTCGCCCATCAGGTTGGAGAACTCGTCTTTATCACTCGGAATAAAATAAGTTGATGAGGAGATAGATAAGACATAGATAGGTTTCTTCAACAATTCGAGATTCCCGAGACAGCTTCAGGTAGGTACGAATACACCCACAAATCACCACATCGAAAGTACTCACTCCATTGGGCCTTGAATCTTTCGATATTATCTATATAATGGAATGTGAGAGGTGGGTAGTATCTACCACATATAGATAAAGTGAAGAGAGATCATGAGGTAAGAGAAGTGGGAGAAGAAAAAGTAAGAAGTCCAGATTTATTCTCTGAAGTTCCGAAGTTAGCAGAAACCGATGGATTCCACTACTCATTTGAATCATTGAAAAATCAAGATCTAGGGGAATTTCTAATTGGTCTATTCTCCAGTTATGAACCCTCCATCAAATTATTTGACTTATGAATTCTGAGTTCAATCTTTTTACGGAATCTGCGCGATTCAATGAAGCGGGGTAATAGCGTGACTCCGGGAATCCTGATGTTACTAACAATACCAATTCCTATGCATCGTTCAGGTGAGAGAAATTTGATCGAAGGAGGTTCTATAGATCTAGCGAAACTAATTAATAGAACTGGTGGAGTAGTAAAAAAACCAGCAACAAATTCTGTTGAATCCTTCTATCCTCTTTCTCTATCAATAAGATGCTCACCTGCTGAAAAGGATAGAAAGGGAAAGACACGTAATTCTTACTATTCGGATTCAAACGGAAATATTTCCACAACTTCGACGAGGGAAGAACCGCAAGTTCCCATATATAGTGCGATGGATCCTTCGGTTTCAGATGGATGGAGGGTCCGGCTGATGAGGGATCCACTCCCCATCAAGAATATATCCAGAGATGTGACTGAGAGGATTGAAAAATCACTGGGGGATAAGAATCTAGAAGATTCAAATGAGTTTTTTGAATTCTATATAAATGTGATACTTCGTAAGGATGACTGTTACTAAAATGATTCTGATTCGTTACTTCTCCGGAAAATCCATGACAAGCAAAGGGTTAATTGGCTACAAACAGCAACATTAAGAAGCGATTCCTTCATTCCCGTAATATCGGACTTTTGGGACAAAATGTTACTCGAATCCAGGGATTCAGTAGATCGGCAGGGAGATGAATCACCGTTCTATTCCGAGCGGAAGGGTCTCTCCAATTTGTCTCTATTTCCACCCCATAAGAATACAATGTCATCTCGTGATGGTGTATCCCTATCCTATAGCGATATAAGAGATTGGTTAAATTCCATTGACGAGGGGAGTTGGACACTATTCCGGGATTACGCCGATTTTTATATGTGGCATTCCTGTCACCAAAGTCCTTCTCCATGGAATAAGGATGAGCGCGAATTGAATCTAACGAGATCTCTCTTAGAAAAGAGATTTATCGAACTTGATTATCTATCGGATAATCAATTACTCACTGAGGTACCAAGTATATTACTAGAAATTTCCTGTGGTTTCTCGAAGTATGTCTCCTCACAAATAGAGACATCTAGAGAATTGGAGGCTTTTCATAGCAACTCAAGGGATGAGTCTGATTCCAGAAATCAGAAGGTTGGGAAGGAGATACCTATCGAAGATACTTGTTTATCTAGTTGAAGTGAGGAGAGAAATCCAGAATATGATTCAATGAAAAGATCTGGAAATGGCTTTGTAGGCAGTTACTCTCCGGAGGAAAGAGCAATATCCACTGATGATTCTCCAGAGGCGGTGAGTCACGGCTTTTCAACAGAATCATCTATACATGAACTAGGTATGGGTCCCACCGCCGATGGAACTCCTATTAAGACATATTTGGCAGAAGAATGATATAAGAATTCCGTGTCTTTCGGTATCGGAAGAATATCTCATTTATGGAAAGTAGAGAGAGATTGTCGGCATTTTACACTCGACTCTCCTTTATTGTTGGGAGATCCTTTCTCCCCTTCTGTAGCGGGAATAGCAGAAAATGATTCCAATAAATGTATTGATTCTTCCTAGAATCGTAAGTGGTTCTTCCAATTATTGGGGTTAGATTCCCACGGAAATGAGGGGGAATTTTCTATTCTACACGCCTATTCACAACTAATAAATGAATCAAGAAACCGACTGACTGGATTTCTTTTAAGAGTTAAAAAATCGAATTTGATTTCCAGTAAGGTAAGAATTGGTAGTAGTAGCGAGGAACCTAGGAAAGCCTTTCTATCGAGAGGAGATCTATCATTTGGTGGAATACTTGACGAGGAATCAGAGATGCAAAATGGCGCATACTTCGATCTTGATAAGATTATTTCAAACCGTTTAGAGATCCTTTTCGATGTACCTGTAGAAAGAACTGATGGAAGTGAAAATCCTACTTTTTCAGATGAATCGGGAGAGGGAGGTAACATATCTTCAACATACTCTCTAGTTAGGGTATATGAACGAAATAGGTTAATATCTCTCTACTCAGTATACACGCTCTTTTCGCGTGACTATTTCTGTACATTAGCTAGTGAATATCTATCCAGAATCAACTATCAATTGGGTAGCCGGGAGGGGGGCGAGGGATCTACTGGTGTAACAAGAATTGCAATTGAATAGAGATTATTGGAATGGAGGGGTAACATAGAGCGTTTGTTGCATGAATGTATTATTTCCCCAATTGATGAATATCCAGATGTTCGGTCAAATGTGCACAGGTGGCTTGATACAATCAGAGACTTGTCTTTTTCCCCTTCCAAGAGAGTATTCGCAGAAATAAGATCCGACTTAGGTAGATCAATCTATGATCTGTCGATATTAGCACTAAATAATATTGGTATCACTATTCGTAGTACGGCTGGGAGGAACAACAAGTATCCCAAGGAATTTACCAATATATCATCTATTTACCGAATCATTATTCCCAAGTATATTAGTGAAGAAGCTTCGACAGATGGGATTGATTATCTTGTCTATAAATTGAACAATATAGATTATCCACTGCTTGATTTCCTTCTGAGTTCACTCAACCTCGATGAGAAGATATCCTTTCTCAAGAGAATCTTCGGTAGAAAAGATAGTTTCTTCATCGAGTCCGGATTGTTAATGGATGAAGAATCGGTAGGCTCCTCAATCTTCCTAAAACCCGCAGTTAATCCATTTCTTGTTGAATCATCCTGTATCGAATGTATTGGAACAAAACTCCCGAATGGTGCTTATTCCGCTACGGGAAGGCAGGATTGGGATCTGTTTCTGGATAATTTGAATTATGGGAAAGGTTCGAATAGGAATATTGGGAGTATTTCGGGATCCATTTCCGATGAAGTAGATACACCAAACTTTATAGATTACTCGCATTTACCCGTATTGAACTGTGCCGGAAGGGATTTTATCTCAATAATCAGAAGAAGGGATTCGTTGGTTGGAGGATACAGCAGTAGTTACTCTGACATCTTAGAGAATTCGTATACGGGCTCCGGTGATGAAGTCATCCCATCTCTTGAAATAGGATCCTTAGATACAAAAAATATCACTTCATCTATTCAATCCCAAGTGTCTGATTCGTTGTTACCCAATTCCTCGCAACGAACGGAAAGGGAAACTATTGATCATATACTCGCAACAACCGAATCGACTCCATCTGATCTGGATGAATCTGCGATACCACCACTAACTCATTCAGATAGATTTCTTGACTCTATTTCGGATCTAAGAGGACTACTGACGGGGTTGAACTTATCTCCTCGCGAAACGGGAGATTCGTCTCTATCTTCATGTGGTAGCGATGGAAATTACTTGGAAAGAACATTGATAAACTCTAAGCTATCGGCTGATTGGCGATCTCGACCCCGTCTCAAAAATTCGGGAGTGGATCAAGTCGATTCGGAGGGATCCATTGAGAAGAGATCAAACTCGAGGAATGATTCTATTGGGAATCAATTCTATCAAAATGATTCACACATTGGTTATTTTTGGGAATCAGAAGAATCTGAGACGCTTTATTGGTCAAAGAAATTCTCATTATGCAGCAGTGTAGCATCAAGATCTCCAACAGGATTAACTGGAGAGAAGGTTCTGTACGAAAATACGAGGCTTGCAGATACACGTGTCTAAAAAGAACCTATTCTTCCATCTCATCTCATTAATTTCGATGAGTTATCAAAGGATTTAAACAAATATAAGATCTCTTGGATCTTTTGGAGAGACAATATCTGCGAGAAATGGAGCCCATTCGGAGAATATATACCTCGGTTTTTCACCCCTAACTGGTGGAGATACTTTTATGATCTGATTAGAGAGATATATCCAGAAATAGTACTCAAAGTAAGTGATGACTTGAATTACACTTTCCCCGGAATTACGGAAAGAGTTGCTGAGGATATAGGTAATGCTAGAGCTTGTTTATCGTTAAGCCTAAGATCAAGATTCAGAAACGATTCCATCAGTAACGTATTATCTAAAATAGATCTCTCTATTTTCGAAGAAATTACTAACTAAACGCAGGTGTCGCATTCGAGATGGTCAGTCTTTAGATTTTCGAATAAGTATGCCCCATCCTACCTCGTTTTCTCGATATTATTTGTTCTTGCATTTCTCAAGCATTATTTATCTGCTGTTTCGGGTTCCAATTCCCCTCACTTGTGGAAACGTTTCAATATCACCGGATATTTAATAGACCCAATGCGTGGGTTTTATCTGGAAAAGGTAATGTATTCTCCCTCGACAAGGTAAATGTAAACGAAAGATCTACTGATACATTCCCTGAAGAGATTCCTGAATTATACAAATAATATAATCTTCTATTACCTTGTGAAAAATGAACTAGATTCGTGGATACTTCGTAGGAAAAGCTCCGACACCCTTAAGATTAATAAACAATTACTGACTCAATATCTAGTGACAAATAAAACTATTTCCAAGTATGAATCGAAATTAAATTCCAATTACGATTCATTGAGCGGTGGGATTAATCACGAACCCACCCCAGAAGAAGGATCTAATCTTTTGTCATACCTACTTCGGATTCGTCAAAATGATCTATCAAATTACGAGATCTGTGAGTTGGATCCTGCGGAGAAGTGGGCTCTTCTTGCCCTTGAAAGAAATATTCTCCTTTCAGCGACAATGAGACGAAAAGGCATTCCGAATATTCCATGTCGTGACGTACCTATTTTGCTTTCATCAGGATTATTACCATCTGAAGGAGTTCCACTAGTAGGACCCATAGAAACTGGACGATCTTATGTAGTTAGGGATATAGCATCCAATTCCTACTTTCCGTCGGTGAGACTGCCATTGAGGAAGTTGTTATACAACAGATCATATTTCAATAATGTACGTGGGACTTTCATTTCGAAACAGAGCGTAAACCGATTGAATCTTATTTTTGCAATAGCAAAAGAGATGTCTCCCTGTACGATATGGATTCAAGACATTCATGAGTTGAATGTTAATCGCCTGTATCACAGATTAGAAGCCGATCCCAGATTCTTACTCTGCCTAATATTGAGGAGTATCGGTAATGGGCGCAGGAATCCTTGCATTCGCAAGAATCTCGTTATTGCTTCGACTCATGTACCTGCAAAGGTAGATCCAGCTTCAATAGCTCCGAATTGGTCGAACTAATTGATAAATCTCCGAGGGTCTAACAGGCGTCAGCGTCAAAAAGAATTGTCAATTCTCTCGCGTGTCAAAGGCTTTGAAATAGAAGCTGATCCCTCTTTTCTCGAAGGTACTGGGTCTGGAACTACGGGTTATAGCAAACGAGATCTATTTTCTCCTGCTAATGAAGCATTATTAATCACTACTTCTAGAAGAAGAAAGATTGTATCCGATAGTGCAATTAAATTAGCTTTACGTAGACAAAATTCAATTGTTACGTATATAGGTAACGGAATCCGATTCGGTTCTGGATATGAAATACTTCCTTACAATATAGGAAAAGCTATTCTGAAAAATGGTTTGATAGATACTTCCCCTGCAGATCCCTCATTTATTGGTAGTAATACACTGAAGAAGAGGTTTTACCACTTGTATAACTGGTATTTGGAACCTTTAATAACCGAGTCAACAATTAAGGAATTCGCTATACTTCCGCATATCTTAGGGCTATTGGCCGGATTAGCAGCTCGTGATCCTTGGTTCGGAATGGATATGAGAGAGGAAGAGAATCTCGTTGTTATTGATAAAGTTGTAGAGAATGATTCTAACTTAGCCTGTGGTATCTCGGAAAACCTTTTGAGGGATTTCTTATGTTCAGAAATCTGTAGAAGTAGAAGTCAATTCGCTAATAGTCCTCCTCTTCCTTCTTCCATCGAACCCAGGTATTCTCCAGATATAATCTCTGCGAGTCGTTCTTATAAATCTACAAAGAAGGGGGTGTCTAAGATTCCAACTGATTCTGAAATGGAACAGTCGAGTGAAGTAGACTCGATTCCGAAGGAAGTGTCGCGTGGGATTACTTGGTCCCCCAAATTTTGGCGTTTTGGTTTCATGCGAAGT
>NW_028239719.1:82500-91403 GCF_047967505.1 Dipteris shenzhenensis | reverse complement strand
TGAATGCAAGGATTCCTGCGCCCATTACCGATACTCCTCAATATTAGGCAGAGTAAGAATCTGGGATCGGCTTCTAATCTGTGATACAGGCGATTAACATTCAACTCATGAATGTCTTGAATCCATATCGTACAGGGAGACATCTCTTTTGCTATTGCAAAAATAAGATTCAATCGGTTTACGCTCTGTTTCGAAATGAAAGTCCCACGTACATTATTGAAATATGATCTGTTGTATAACAACTTCCTCAATGGCAGTCTCACCGACGGAAAGTAGGAATTGGATGCTATATCCCTAACTACATAAGATCGTCCAGTTTCTATGGGTCCTACTAGTGGAACTCCTTCAGATGGTAATAATCCTGATGAAAGCAAAATAGGTACGTCACGACATGGAATATTCGGAATGCCTTTTCGTCTCATTGTCGCTGAAAGGAGAATATTTCTTTCAAGGGCAAGAAGAGCCCACTTCTCCGCAGGATCCAACTCACAGATCTCGTAATTTGATAGATCATTTTGACGAATCCGAAGTAGGTATGACAAAAGATTAGATCCTTCTTCTGGGGTGGGTTCGTGATTAATCCCACCGCTCAATGAATCGTAATTGGAATTTAATTTCGATTCATACTTGGAAATAGTTTTATTTGTCACTAGATATTGAGTCAGTAATTGTTTATTAATCTTAAGGGTGTCGGAGCTTTTCCTACGAAGTATCCACGAATCTAGTTCATTTTTCACAAGGTAATAGAAGATTATATTATTTGTATAATTCAGGAATCTCTTCAGGGAATGTATCAGTAGATCTTTCGTTTACATTTACCTTGTCGAGGGAGAATACATTACCTTTTCCAGATAAAACCCACGCATTGGGTCTATTAAATATCCGGTGATATTGAAACGTTTCCACAAGTGAGGGGAATTGGAACCCGAAACAGCAGATAAATAATGCTTGAGAAATGCAAGAACAAATAATATCGAGAAAACGAGGTAGGATGGGGCATACTTATTCGAAAATCTAAAGACTGACCATCTCGAATGCGACACCTGCGTTTAGTTAGTAATTTCTTCGAAAATAGAGAGATCTATTTTAGATAATACGTTACTGATGGAATCGTTTCTGAATCTTGATCTTAGGCTTAACGATAAACAAGCTCTAGCATTACCTATATCCTCAGCAACTCTTTCCGTAATTCCGGGGAAAGTGTAATTCAAGTCATCACTTACTTTGAGTACTATTTCTGGATATATCTCTCTAATCAGATCATAAAAGTATCTCCACCAGTTAGGGGTGAAAAACCGAGGTATATATTCTCCGAATGGGCTCCATTTCTCGCAGATATTGTCTCTCCAAAAGATCCAAGAGATCTTATATTTGTTTAAATCCTTTGATAACTCATCGAAATTAATGAGATGAGATGGAAGAATAGGTTCTTTTTAGACACGTGTATCTGCAAGCCTCGTATTTTCGTACAGAACCTTCTCTCCAGTTAATCCTGTTGGAGATCTTGATGCTACACTGCTGCATAATGAGAATTTCTTTGACCAATAAAGCGTCTCAGATTCTTCTGATTCCCAAAAATAACCAATGTGTGAATCATTTTGATAGAATTGATTCCCAATAGAATCATTCCTCGAGTTTGATCTCTTCTCAATGGATCCCTCCGAATCGACTTGATCCACTCCCGAATTTTTGAGACGGGGTCGAGATCGCCAATCAGCCGATAGCTTAGAGTTTATCAATGTTCTTTCCAAGTAATTTCCATCGCTACCACATGAAGATAGAGACGAATCTCCCGTTTCGCGAGGAGATAAGTTCAACCCCGTCAGTAGTCCTCTTAGATCCGAAATAGAGTCAAGAAATCTATCTGAATGAGTTAGTGGTGGTATCGCAGATTCATCCAGATCAGATGGAGTCGATTCGGTTGTTGCGAGTATATGATCAATAGTTTCCCTTTCCGTTCGTTGCGAGGAATTGGGTAACAACGAATCAGACACTTGGGATTGAATAGATGAAGTGATATTTTTTGTATCTAAGGATCCTATTTCAAGAGATGGGATGACTTCATCACCGGAGCCCGTATACGAATTCTCTAAGATGTCAGAGTAACTACTGCTGTATCCTCCAACCAACGAATCCCTTCTTCTGATTATTGAGATAAAATCCCTTCCGGCACAGTTCAATACGGGTAAATGCGAGTAATCTATAAAGTTTGGTGTATCTACTTCATCGGAAATGGATCCCGAAATACTCCCAATATTCCTATTCGAACCTTTCCCATAATTCAAATTATCCAGAAACAGATCCCAATCCTGCCTTCCCGTAGCGGAATAAGCACCATTCGGGAGTTTTGTTCCAATACATTCGATACAGGATGATTCAACAAGAAATGGATTAACTGCGGGTTTTAGGAAGATTGAGGAGCCTACCGATTCTTCATCCATTAACAATCCGGACTCGATGAAGAAACTATCTTTTCTACCGAAGATTCTCTTGAGAAAGGATATCTTCTCATCGAGGTTGAGTGAACTCAGAAGGAAATCAAGCAGTGGATAATCTATATTGTTCAATTTATAGACAAGATAATCAATCCCATCTGTCGAAGCTTCTTCACTAATATACTTGGGAATAATGATTCGGTAAATAGATGATATATTGGTAAATTCCTTGGGATACTTGTTGTTCCTCCCAGCCGTACTACGAATAGTGATACCAATATTATTTAGTGCTAATATCGACAGATCATAGATTGATCTACCTAAGTCGGATCTTATTTCTGCGAATACTCTCTTGGAAGGGGAAAAAGACAAGTCTCTGATTGTATCAAGCCACCTGTGCACATTTGACCGAACATCTGGATATTCATCAATTGGGGAAATAATACATTCATGCAACAAACGCTCTATGTTACCCCTCCATTCCAATAATCTCTATTCAATTGCAATTCTTGTTACACCAGTAGATCCCTCGCCCCCCTCCCGGCTACCCAATTGATAGTTGATTCTGGATAGATATTCACTAGCTAATGTACAGAAATAGTCACGCGAAAAGAGCGTGTATACTGAGTAGAGAGATATTAACCTATTTCGTTCATATACCCTAACTAGAGAGTATGTTGAAGATATGTTACCTCCCTCTCCCGATTCATCTGAAAAAGTAGGATTTTCACTTCCATCAGTTCTTTCTACAGGTACATCGAAAAGGATCTCTAAACGGTTTGAAATAATCTTATCAAGATCGAAGTATGCGCCATTTTGCATCTCTGATTCCTCGTCAAGTATTCCACCAAATGATAGATCTCCTCTCGATAGAAAGGCTTTCCTAGGTTCCTCGCTACTACTACCAATTCTTACCTTACTGGAAATCAAATTCGATTTTTTAACTCTTAAAAGAAATCCAGTCAGTCGGTTTCTTGATTCATTTATTAGTTGTGAATAGGCGTGTAGAATAGAAAATTCCCCCTCATTTCCGTGGGAATCTAACCCCAATAATTGGAAGAACCACTTACGATTCTAGGAAGAATCAATACATTTATTGGAATCATTTTCTGCTATTCCCGCTACAGAAGGGGAGAAAGGATCTCCCAACAATAAAGGAGAGTCGAGTGTAAAATGCCGACAATCTCTCTCTACTTTCCATAAATGAGATATTCTTCCGATACCGAAAGACACGGAATTCTTATATCATTCTTCTGCCAAATATGTCTTAATAGGAGTTCCATCGGCGGTGGGACCCATACCTAGTTCATGTATAGATGATTCTGTTGAAAAGCCGTGACTCACCGCCTCTGGAGAATCATCAGTGGATATTGCTCTTTCCTCCGGAGAGTAACTGCCTACAAAGCCATTTCCAGATCTTTTCATTGAATCATATTCTGGATTTCTCTCCTCACTTCAACTAGATAAACAAGTATCTTCGATAGGTATCTCCTTCCCAACCTTCTGATTTCTGGAATCAGACTCATCCCTTGAGTTGCTATGAAAAGCCTCCAATTCTCTAGATGTCTCTATTTGTGAGGAGACATACTTCGAGAAACCACAGGAAATTTCTAGTAATATACTTGGTACCTCAGTGAGTAATTGATTATCCGATAGATAATCAAGTTCGATAAATCTCTTTTCTAAGAGAGATCTCGTTAGATTCAATTCGCGCTCATCCTTATTCCATGGAGAAGGACTTTGGTG
The DNA here is from genome assembly GCF_047967505.1 of Dipteris shenzhenensis. NCBI lineage: Eukaryota > Viridiplantae > Streptophyta > Polypodiopsida > Gleicheniales > Dipteridaceae > Dipteris > Dipteris shenzhenensis. Next base: position 87,222 of record NW_028239719.1, on the reverse strand, counting down.
ACAGGAATGCCACATATAAAAATCGGCGTAATCCCGGAATAGTGTCCAACTCCCCTCGTCAATGGAATTTAACCAATCTCTTATATCGCTATAGGATAGGGATACACCATCACGAGATGACATTGTATTCTTATGGGGTGGAAATAGAGACAAATTGGAGAGACCCTTCCGCTCGGAATAGAACGGTGATTCATCTCCCTGCCGATCTACTGAATCCCTGGATTCGAGTAACATTTTGTCCCAAAAGTCCGATATTACGGGAATGAAGGAATCGCTTCTTAATGTTGCTGTTTGTAGCCAATTAACCCTTTGCTTGTCATGGATTTTCCGGAGAAGTAACGAATCAGAATCATTTTAGTAACAGTCATCCTTACGAAGTATCACATTTATATAGAATTCAAAAAACTCATTTGAATCTTCTAGATTCTTATCCCCCAGTGATTTTTCAATCCTCTCAGTCACATCTCTGGATATATTCTTGATGGGGAGTGGATCCCTCATCAGCCGGACCCTCCATCCATCTGAAACCGAAGGATCCATCGCACTATATATGGGAACTTGCGGTTCTTCCCTCGTCGAAGTTGTGGAAATATTTCCGTTTGAATCCGAATAGTAAGAATTACGTGTCTTTCCCTTTCTATCCTTTTCAGCAGGTGAGCATCTTATTGATAGAGAAAGAGGATAGAAGGATTCAACAGAATTTGTTGCTGGTTTTTTTACTACTCCACCAGTTCTATTAATTAGTTTCGCTAGATCTATAGAACCTCCTTCGATCAAATTTCTCTCACCTGAACGATGCATAGGAATTGGTATTGTTAGTAACATCAGGATTCCCGGAGTCACGCTATTACCCCGCTTCATTGAATCGCGCAGATTCCGTAAAAAGATTGAACTCAGAATTCATAAGTCAAATAATTTGATGGAGGGTTCATAACTGGAGAATAGACCAATTAGAAATTCCCCTAGATCTTGATTTTTCAATGATTCAAATGAGTAGTGGAATCCATCGGTTTCTGCTAACTTCGGAACTTCAGAGAATAAATCTGGACTTCTTACTTTTTCTTCTCCCACTTCTCTTACCTCATGATCTCTCTTCACTTTATCTATATGTGGTAGATACTACCCACCTCTCACATTCCATTATATAGATAATATCGAAAGATTCAAGGCCCAATGGAGTGAGTACTTTCGATGTGGTGATTTGTGGGTGTATTCGTACCTACCTGAAGCTGTCTCGGGAATCTCGAATTGTTGAAGAAACCTATCTATGTCTTATCTATCTCCTCATCAACTTATTTTATTCCGAGTGATAAAGACGAGTTCTCCAACCTGATGGGCGAACGACGGGGATTGAACCCGCGCGTGATGGATCCACAATCCATTGCCTTGATCCACTTGGCTACGTCCGCCCCCTACTTTCCCTATTCAGCTTTCTTAACTGGGAGAGAACAAGATCTACTAGGGTCATTCATTCGATGCGCGTACGTATTATTCGTCTATATATTAATACAAGAAAAAATATGTTAGGTGAAAAATGTATTCTCAATCTATTCCAGTGGGTACGGGACTACAAGCGTTCCGCTAATCAGAATGAGAATATCTTTGATTCCCATTCTCTGTAATCCTAGAAGGGTGTTTCAAAGATTCCCCAGAATCCAAGATTGGAAACTGATAATTGTAAGATTATGGCGAGATATTACTATTATTTCTATTCATTCCATCGGACGAATCTCCATTAAATACCAAACCTTATGCGAGGTTTGGTATTTAGTGATGCTGCACGACCAGACAGGTATTATCCGTTTACAGAAGGAGCTTCAACAGAAGCTAAGTCTAGAGGGAAATTATGAGCGTTACGTTCATGCATAACTTCCATACCTAGGTTAGCACGGTTGATGATATCAGCCCAGGTGTTAATAACACGACCTTGGCTATCAACCACGGATTGGTTGAAGTTAAAACCATTCAAGTTGAATGCCATGGTGCTGATACCCAAGGCAGTAAACCAGATGCCTACTACGGGCCAAGCGGCTAAGAAGAAGTGCAGAGAGCGAGAATTGTTAAAGCTGGCATATTGGAAGATCAAACGGCCAAAATAACCGTGAGCAGCTACGATGTTGTAGGTCTCTTCCTCTTGACCGAACTTGTAACCTGCATTAGCAGACTCATTCTCAGTAGTTTCTCTGATCAAACTAGAAGTTACCAAAGAACCATGCATAGCACTGAATAGAGAGCCGCCGAATACGCCAGCTACACCCAACATGTGGAAGGGATGCATAAGGATGTTGTGCTCAGCCTGGAAAACGATCATGAAGTTGAAAGTACCAGAAATTCCTAGGGGCATACCGTCAGAGAAACTTCCTTGACCGATTGGGTAGATCAGGAACACAGCGGTAGCAGCTGCAACGGGAGCTGAGTACGCAACAGCAATCCAAGGACGCATGCCTAAACGGAAACTAAGTTCCCACTCACGACCCATGTAGCAAGCTACACCAAGTAGGAAGTGAAGAACGATCAGTTCGTAAGGACCACCATTGTATAGCCATTCATCAACGGAAGCTGCTTCCCAGATTGGGTAGAAGTGTAAACCGATAGCTGCAGAAGTAGGAATGATAGCACCGGAGATAATGTTGTTTCCGTATAGCAAAGAACCGGAGACAGGCTCACGAATACCATCGATATCTACAGGGGGAGCTGCGATGAAAGCAATGATGAATACAGAGGTTGCGGTTAATAAGGTGGGAATCATTAAGACACCGAACCATCCGATGTAAAGACGGTTTTCAGTGCTGGTGATCCAGTCGCAGAAGCGACCCCATAGGCTTGCGCTTTCGCGTCTTTCTAAAGTTGCGGTCGTGGTAATTTTTGGTTTTCGAAACGATTGGTGATTACCCAAGCTGATGAGCCTGTTGATCCATAGTATATCACAGAATCCCACCTGTGTCAACTAATCTAATATTGATTGAATATCCGAAGAAACGGGAAGACTTCCCTTTGTTTTCGCACGATACTTCTTCAAACCTTGACTCTCTTTTCAGACGCATTTCCCTTTTATTATCATAAACCACGGGAAAGTCAACGTTAGTTCGGCTCCTCGAGTACATCATGGGAGATGCCAGCTTTGCCTTAGATGTACTACGACTCAATCATCGATTCGAGGTGAGGGACATACAGGATAAATATCTGCTGGCGTTGCCTGACATCCCCCCCCCCCCCCGAGGTGAGTAGTCCGCCCCAGGCGGAGATAGTTGAGAATGGTGGGAGTCGCGGGGATGCGGGCAGTGCCAATCATGTCGATCATGTCGATTGTGTCGATTGTGTCGATCATTCTAGTCATGTCGATCATGTCGATCATGTTGATTGCGTCGATTGCGTCGATCACTTTGGTCATGTCGATCATGTTGATCATGTCGATGATGTTATGGACTTTACGATTCGACACTAGTCTTTCTCTTTTTCATGAGGTACTATACCAGTGACAAAATTTCCCCTATGACTTGGATATTCTTTCTCCCATTATTTAATTTCTGCTTATCCATATGCTTCTGGCGTATCTTGATTCCTAATACCCTGCGCTCCGGAGTAGAAGGTTTCAATCCACCAATAAGAGGTTGTGGATTGAAACGAACCCGGAACTAACGGAAATGGGCAAAAGCCTTATTAGCTTCTGCCACCTTGTGAGTCTCCTCCTTCTTCCGTACAGCACTACCAGAATTTCTGGCAGCATCCATTAATTCATCACTTGATCTTAAAGCCATACTTCGACCTGAACGTTTTCGACACGCGATCAATAACCATCGGATAGCCAAAGCTCTTCCTTCTGCAGGTACTACTTCAACGGGGACTCGATAAGTCGATCCACCTACACGTTTGGATTCTGTTACTATATCGGGAGTTACCCTACGTATTGCTTGTCGCGGGACAGACAGTGGATTCTTATTCGTCTTTTCCTTAATCCGCTTCATAGCCTGATAGAGAATCTGATAAGCCAATGATTTCTTGCCATCTTTAAGAATACGATCAACCAACATGTTTACTAATCGATTACGATAAATCGGATCCGATTCTATATTTTTCTTTTTGTTCGCTACATTGCTCCGGTGTAACATGAGTTTACAGATATGTCGGATTCCGATTCTATCTCGACTGTATCTTAGAATCTTATTTGGGCTTTTTCACTCCATATTGTAGGGTGGATCCGCCGGTTAGTCGAGGATCTCCCCCCAAACTGCACGTGCGACTTTCATCGAATGCAGCTTTCCATATGATTGAATAGAAAGTCTTGAAGTAAGTTCGGGTTACTTCAATGAATCATATTTACTCATTAGGCATTGAGTATCCGTTTCCTCTTCATCATCCCACGAATAGGAGAAGGGAAATCCCGTATTTCATTTATCTCACCAAGAATGTCCGTGGGTTTATTGATCCAATTACCAAATGTTCACAAAACCTCCACTGAATCTCCATAATCGTAGTCCGAACTCGTTCTGAGAGAGAGAAGACATTCGAAGATTTTCCAAATAAATGGGAGTCCGGGTAAGACTCAACTTACTGGAATGCAATACCCTGGACACCGAGTTGTTTCACACGAATAAGATAATAATCAATCTCCGTAATAGCAGGCTTCGGTCCCCTGGCAACATTCCCACTATCGGGTCGGCTATGCATTTGACATATCAGAACAACCGATACGGAATCATTGCGATGATACAAGTTACGACA
>NW_028239719.1:50000-72500 GCF_047967505.1 Dipteris shenzhenensis | reverse complement strand
AAGCTGTGGGACTTGATCCTTCGCAAAGGCATGACTCTCTCGCCAAAACGGAATGATATATGACCTGACTCTTTCGTATAGTAAGCCTGATATTTAGTAGTCTCCAGCAGTAGCTTCTACAAGTAATTCATTGGTTCCCCCTCGAGTTGAATTCCCCGTTGGGAATAGTCCCGATTGGGACTCCGGAACGGGGTATTGTCACGGATCCACACCGACAGAACATCCCCCCCTGTGGGGGGAACCCCATCGGGAAGAATTCCCGGGGGTGGAATCTCCGGTTTTACAATCTAGTAACAAGTCGAGCGAGTAGAAGCCTTCGATACATCTAGACTCCGACGAGGACAAAACAAAGATTGATTGATTTGCTTATCCCAACCATTCAGTACTCTGGAGTAGGGATTCTCGAAGAAGCGACGCTAGACTCGGATCCTTAGAAGCATTAGATTGGCCAAGAGAAGGGAGGGTATGGAGTCTTCTATCCATTATTAGAGCTTAAAATAGGCATGATATTGAATCCTCTATCGGTTGATCGACTATATGGTTATAGTCCCGATTCGGCATACGGGTGTGGGAGAACTACCTCATTACTGAGAATCTCGAATGTGGATAATGTAAATCTTCAAAGATACTATCGGTTTCTACGATATAATTATGAGGAGGTACCTCCCCCTCCCCTGACGTAAGTGAAGTATTATCCCTATTGAAGGGAGGTACATCATCTAGACTATCTTCTATCCTACTGGAAATGGATGAATCTCCCCGGGTGGGATTTGAACCTACGACCAATCGGTTAACAGCCGACCGCTCTACCGCTGAGCTACCGAGGAAAGTGGCAGATGATTCAATCCCATATACTTCCAGAGACTCTTGTTCCTTGAGCCGCCCCTTGATCTGCAAGACGTTAACCACTCGAAGACCCAAAGCTTTCTTCGAGACTTCATGAACCTCGCGTACACCCTAACTCTCATTATAGGAAGAAGCAGTAATGATAGCAATCCCTTTTGCCTTCTCGGATAGAGCCTACGAATCGGGGGGGGGGCTGGTGTGGAAGATCTCGGTCATGGTTGATCTTGGTCGTGATTGATCGCCCCCCCCCCAACCCCAAGATGCATATCGATCGATCACCAATCACTAGTTTCTATTTCTCCTTTTCCGGAAAACATAGTAGAATAGTCACAGGATACTTATAGAGGTATAAGGAATATCTTGGAAAGGAGAAGAAAAAAACTCTTAGGAGACAAGAGAAACGAAGGCAGTTAGCAGTAGAATAATACCAATCATCAATCCGAATGAATAAGAAGATACTCTCCCGCCCATGGAACCCCACGATCCGTATCGATATCAATAATTGCAGGCGGGTGGAGGATCCATAAACTTGAATCCATAAATGGAATGAATGAGTCTACGGGGGGAAAGTATGGATAAGGGGTGAAAAATGAAGAAAAAAGGGGAAAGAGAACGTGAGGGGGAGGGGGGGGGAAGTGGGGGATAGTCGGGATGAAGAAAATGAATCGGAGCTTTGCGAAACGAAAGTAGCAGTTTATGGAAAGGGTGGAATTGGTAAGTCAACAACAAGTTGTAATATATCAATAGCTTTGGCGAGACGCGGAAAACGGGTATTGCAAATTGGATGTGATCCGAAACATGATAGTACTTTCACCCCCACGGGATTCTTGATACCTACCATTATAGACACTTTGCAATCGAAGGATTACCACTATGAAGATGTGTGGCCTGAGGATGTCATTTATAAGGGTTATGGCGGAGTGGATCGTGTTGAAGCAGGGGGACCACCTGCGGGAGCTGGTTGTGGGGGATACGTAGTGGGAGAAACGGTTAAATCATCGAAAGAATCGAATGCTTCTTATGAATATGATACTACTCTATTCGACGTTTTAGGGGACGTAGTCCGTGGAGGTTTTGCCGCTCCATCGAATCATGCGGATTATTGCATTATTATCACGGATAATGGATTCGATGCCCCTTTTGCAGCAAATCGTATTGCTGCGTCGGTTAGGGAGAAGGCACATACCCACCCATTGCGATTAGCAGGTTTGGTGGGGAATCGGACATCTAGGAGAGATCTCATTGATAAACATGTAGAAGCCTGCCCGATGCCTGTGCTGGAAGTGTTGCCTCTCATTGAGGACATTCGGGTCTCGAGGGTGAAGGGGAAAACATTGTTTGAAACGGCTGAATGTCAATCAGATCTCAATTATGTTTGTGATTTCCATCCCAATGTGGCGGATCAGATATTGTCTCGACCAGAAGGGGTTGTGCCAAGGGAAATTCCAGATAGAGAATTATTCAGTCTGCTCTCCGATTTCTATCTGAATCCCGATGGTGGGGGGCAGAGGAATGCCCAGCAAACTCAACAGGATATTCTGCTTGATTTTACGATGATTCGAAACCGAAACTGCAAATTTCTTGTATGTGTACCCTTTCTGAGGAAACCCTTTCACGAAGACTCCCGAAACTCTCACTTTTGAATGTGAAACCGGAAATTATCACACTTCTTGCCCCATTAGTTGTGTGGCTTGGTTATATCAAAAGATCGAAGACAGCTTTTCCCCAGTGGTAGGTACAAAGACTTGTGGTTATTTCTTACAGAACGCTCTTGGAGTTACGATCCTTGCGGAACCTCGTTATGCAATGGCAGAGTCGGAAGAGGGGGACGTCTCGGCCCAATTAAATGATCAAGGGGAATTGGAGAGAATTTGTATCCAAATAAAACGAGATAGAAACCCTAGTGTCATTATTTGGATTGGCACATGTACCACGGAAATAACAAAGACGGACCTAGAAGGCATAGCACCCAAGCTAGAAAACGAACTTGGAGTACCAATTGTAGTTGCGCGGGCCAATGGATCGGATTATGCTTTTACTCAGGGAGAGGATACTGTATCAGCTGCCACGACGCATCGGTGTCCGGAATTTGACATATCTAGACACGAACAGAAACAGGATTTAGTTGGGGGTGTTGACACTGCGACGACGGAAGCGGGGGGGGCTAATCCGGAGGGACGGAAATTAAAGAATCATGCTTCAGTTCTTTTTGGATCTCTAACTTCAACTGTAGCTTCTCAACCGAATCCGGAATCGAAACGTCAATCCATTCAGGTATCGGGGTGGTTACCCTCCCAGAGATATACTGAACTTCCATCATTAGGCAAGGGAGTGTATGTTTGCGGCGTGAATCCCTCTCTGAGCCGTACAGCGACGACTCTGATGCGGCGTCGTAAATGCCAGTTAATTGGAGCACCTTTTCCTATTGGTCCTGATGGGACGCGTGCTTGGATAGAAAAGATTTGTTCCGCCTTTAATATGGAACCTCAGGGTTTGAAGGAGAGGGAGGATGAGATATGGAAGAGTCTGAGAGACTATCTTGAGATAGCAGCTGGTAAATCTATATCTTTTACGGGAGATAATCTATCAGAAATTTCTATAGCAAGATTCCCAATTCGCTGCGGAATGGTTGTCTACGAAACAGGTATTCCCTACATGGATAAACGATATCAAGCTGCCGAGCCATCTTTCTCACGAGATACTTGCAAAGAGATGGGTACACTCATGCCACGGATCGTGGAAAAACCGGATAATTATAACCAGATACAGCGTATGCATGAATTAAAACCTGATTCAGCAATTACTGGAATGGCTCATGCCAATCCTTTAGAAGCAAGAGGTATTGATACAAAATGGTCTGTCGAGTTCACCTTTGCCCAAATCCATGGATCCACTAATGCGAGGGATGTGCTTGAACTTGTTACTCGTCCCCTACGGCGTAATAATAATCCGGGGCGTCTGGGTTGGAGTAACCTGTCGAAGCAGATGGTAACAAATCACTAAATTATAGAATTATTGGGTGACGGGAAGTGACCATTGAGGGAAATGCATAGAGACGTCTCCAAATTCTTAATCATGGGATTCTGTCTCCTCATGATTAAGAAATCCATCGACTCCTTTCCGAAGGAGTTGCTGTGCTAGCTACGGGAGTGGTACGGAGAGGTTGCCGGCACTCTACGGGAAAAAAAAAAAACTGAAAAATATGGGAAGGAAATAATTATGAACGTAGAAAGCGTTCAAATGTCGTTGTATCTACTGCAGGTTTCGCTGCTTACTCGGGTGAAGGTGGCAGGTCCACCTATAATATTCGGACTATATTATGGATTACTAACAACATTACCCGTTGGACCCTCCCAAATACTATCCATAAGAGCTTTTCTTTTGGGAGGGAATCTTAGTGGTACCGTCGCTTTGAGTGGTTTGATGATGGGATAGCTACTAATATTTCTGTCAATATTCTGTTCACCTCTATATGCATTGATAGTGAAACCACATGTTGTAACTGTCCCAATAGTACCATACATGTTATTTTACTGGTTCCGAACCAAGGATTTACCGGATTATCGAACTCTACGTCCGACCAATTCACTCAGTGACTTTCGAATCGGTAATATATTCTTGGATAGTTTCATTTTCCAGATTTTAAATCCAATTCTTTTACCAAGTCCCGTATTGGCGAGACCAATTCACCTATTTATTTTTCGATATAGCAACAACATAACATTTCTGATTAGTAGTTTCGTGGGTTGGTCACTCGGTCATATGTCATTCAGCTACTTGTCCAGATTACTTCTGGTTCGCGTAGAATATGATTCACCCATACTCTACCTGCTGATGAAACGCGTCATTTACAAAACTTTTAGTATTGTTGTTCTCATTAATGTACTGGTTTATTTGGGTAAGGCTCCAGTACCTCTCTTCACCAAGAATTTTGAAGACGAACTTGTCTTGCTCGATAACAATCTCCGGGAGTTGTCAGATTCGATGCTATGGATTTTCAAGTCGTGGCCCACGTCCTTGTTCGACCCATACAAACCAAATCGTCCTTTACGATATATAGAGAATAGCCGATTCGGCGGCGATAGCTTAGTGAAGAAGCAAGTATCAAATCACTTTTTCAGCAAATGTTTGACTAGTGGAAAACAGCGGTTGGCTCTCACGGCGTTACCCAGTTTGTCGATCTTTGGAGACCAGTTAGGAACCTCGTTAGAGGATTCGGATATGCCACTTCCAGCTCATCATCTGCATGAAGACTGGATTTTGAACCAATTCAGGAAAAACAAGGATTTGAATAATGAGTTAAAGGACCGAATTCGATTCCTAGACACCGAGCCTATCTTCTGGAAAGCGATGGAAAGAAGGACCGGATTGGCTGATAACGGAGGTGAATTACCTAAGATTTATGATCCATTTTTGAATAATTCATGTCGTGCTAGGATTCCAAACTCGGATTCATTCTGGATACTGTCTGATTCATTGGCATCGCAAGCGGTTGACAACAACGAGTATGCCAATGAATTGAATTCCGGTAATAAGATTCGGGATTGGGTGTCTATCAGGTATAAAGAGTTGAGAAGCAATGAGATTCCTCTTCCCCGGGAAGCATTACCTAAAAATGCTTTGCAAATATTTATTTTCATGTTCGAAACACCGGATGATGCCGTGATTGAAGATGTTGTGGGAGAAACAAACTATTCAGTTTCGAAGGGTGATTCCACCCCCGTAACTTGGGATCAAGTCTTCAAATTTTCTTCATCTCCGACAGAGTTAGCTTTATTCTTCACCTATCTCAGAGATGATTGTGGTGCCTTCGATTGGATCCGCTTGCTAGACGTACCTCTAATTGGTGGGGAAAGACTTGACTCTTCAAAACAAAAAATACGTTCGATCCTCGAGATTGAGGAACTGTCGGAGGAATTGGCCCGCAATACTCACTTAATATATGATAATAGGTTCGATGTCGCGGGTGGGTCAACTGATATTCGTAACAGAAAGTTAAAAAATTTAGCAATCAGCGTCGGGAAGACGCGGCTGAAAACACGCAGACTGGTCAAACGTTTTGCAAAAAGCTCTGATTTTCGTCGGAAACCTATAAAAGGCTCTATGCGCTCCAGAAGACGTAAGACACTGGTTTGGGAAGTATTTCAAGATAAGGCACATTCACCTCTCTTCTTTAGATTAATGGAACTACCCACTCCGTTTCGATTTCCTGCCGGAGAATTAACTGGTGTAGATTTTGAGGAATCGGCCGGTGACGCGAGGAGAGAAACTAGTACCCAACCCGAACAGGAACTAATATCTCTTTCATCCTCGAGAGAGGGGGAGCGAGCGAAATCCGACCGCCCAGCTATAGCAGCTAGGTTCGATGTGAGTTCCATCCACACGGGGCGGGGTTTATTATTGGTTATGCAATCGACTCTTCGGAAATATGTGAAACTGCCTGTATTGATAACACTCAAGAATTTCGGTCGTATTTTATTTTTTCAAGCTCCCGAATGGGATGAGGATTGGAGTGAGTGGCGCAAAGAATCCCACATCAAATGCACCTACGACGGCGAGGGATTCTCACACACTCGTTTACCCGGTCGTTGGTTGAAGGAGGGTCTTCAGATAAAGATTTTGTATCCTTTCCGGTTGAAGCCTTGGCGTACTCGCGGGAGGAGGCGCCCAACCATTTTGGAAAATGATATGAATCCCAGGTATCTCAAGACTCGGGAATCGGGGAGAAAAAATAGATTGAGGCGAGGAAAATCTCCATCTAGCTATTTAACAGCTTGGGGATTCCAAACAGATGTACCTTTTGGAACTATTAAGAAAGATCCCTCCTTCTGGAAACCTATCCGGAAGAAATTGATGAGAATTTTGAGACGTAGTCTCGCATTGCGGACTAGGCAAATGCGTCGTCTCTACTCCAAATTGGGTGTATCCGCAAGGTTTCCATTGGGGAAATTGAATTTCCTTCGTAAAATTGAAGGGATTTGGGAGAATTGGAGTGGAACCGATTTTGTTGGGGGAGATATTCCAAATGATACAGGGACCGGGTGGAAAGAGGGGCCGTCACACGGTGAACCAGGTACTGGTGGAATAGATGAAACATCAATTCCCATTGATAATAAATCCCGATACTTTGCGGGTACCGATGATGAACCAGTAAAAGATACCGTTGGTGGATCCAAATCCGAACCCGAATCAGACATGCATGCATTCAGAAATCTGTTAACCGAAGGGGTTGGCGGGGGTGGGCGTAGCACCAAATCACTCCGTTTTAGTAAACCGGGAATAGATGACAGACTAATTAATACAAATCTGACTAGTTCTTTGAGATTCCAAACGAAATTAGTCAATATTCAGGGAATTTATTTGAGATCCCGCATATCGGTCGCAGAATTGTTTGAGAAGTATCTTCTACTAGTAGCGGGATTATTTCGAAGAGTCAATAGAGCTTTTGCTCATTATCTCGACAATTTTGCTAGATTTCGGGTGCAACTGGTGAAAGTGACGAATCAAGTTGGTGGGGTTCATGGGGATGCAAACCACCCAATTCTAGCTATTTCCGGAATTAGGGAGGGAATACCGCGAGTTATCGATAATCAATCTATAGGATTACCGTCTCAGGCGCACATTCACGACATTCTGTGGCATGTAAGCATGAAAAACAACCTGGATTTGGATTCTTTGATGGAAATTGCGGAAGATAGCAAGGATGCGGGGTATCTCGATAACCGGAAGGGATGTAAGGATAATGAGAATCTGGATGATGCTTCGGAAGATTGGAATTATCCGCGCGGTGATCATGGTTGTTATCCGAAAGGGGGAGGGGAAACCCCAGAATTTTTTGATGGCGGTAAACATGACGGGGGAAAGAGCGATTCCGTGGGATGTCCCGATGACAGAACTGGCGGGATTGTACGTGGGTATGGTATCGATGAACATATTAATAATTTTGCTACGATGCGGGGACTTTCCAAACAACTTTGGGAATTGAATGCAAATGATTTGGGGAGTTTGTTAGGCTGTCCCGACAAGTACAACCTGTCATTGGAGTTATGGCAAAAAATTGCACCGAAGAGATGGAGATCGGACATCGAAAATTTATATGGATTCAGAAGCATCGGGGGAAGTTTTCTCGCCGAGCATGAATATGTATTTCGTGATAGACAAAACGATTATTCCATATATACTGAAACCCCTTTCCTCAGAGATCGAGTGAGAAATATCAATAAACGTCGTAAATACAGTTATTTGTTACATAGTTTTATTGATTCCTCACGAGATGTAGATATACAAAAATTTCCGGCGGGGTGGAATGCGGCGATAAGGGAAACTCGTTTAGGGAATCGTATCAGAGAACTTATTGCAGGGAAGGGAATTTCTCATCCACGAATACTTGATCCGGAACGTGAGTTGAATCCGAAATCCGATTTGGTGTTGTGGGTAATTCCGGATCCCGCGGAAGCAAAGGATGTATACGAAACAAGATCGAAATTTGTACCTGGGACTTCTATTTTGTGGGAGAGGGTTCCCGCTACCCCAAATGAAAGATTTCAGAGATTAGGCACGGATTACGGGTTACAGGAAGAAGAGATTGATTCGGATGAAATACTTCTAAGAGAGAGGGGGAGTCACTATTATATTTTTCAATGGAAATGGGAATCCGAAGCATTAGAAAGAGAATTATAAAGACTGAGGGATTTGATATCTCTCATCAACGTATTAGAAAATGAGCAGGATCTTACTTCCTTCTGTGTCAATATGGGTATAGATTGCGATTTGTTGAATCTTTTTCTCAACGAAGAGAAACGCGAGATTCTAGATGATTTGTTTGTTATTTCAGCCCATCGTTTACCGCGAATATTCGATGATTAGATTCTCATGTATAAAATGGTTAGTATCCCACTGAAATTTCGAAACAGATTCAAAAGAAGATTGAATAGAAATATATTTGGCGGGTGCATGCTGCGTTTGTCACTCATCAATGGGGAGAGGAATAGGAATCGCTCCTATCTCCATAACATCGAAGATCTCCTGCTTCCGAGACATCGTCGCAAATCGCGATTTCTCAGATCCCTATTGATTTTGAGCTCCGTGAAATCCGAAAGGGACCCTTTGGGCTACCCTTCTGGAGTGGAATGGATGAACAAGAGTGAAGAGTCTAGCGACCTGAGTGGGACTCAGAAAATCAAACGTTTCCTTTGGCCCAGTTATCGCTTAGAAGAATTAGCTTGTATGAACAGATTCCGCTTCGACACAAATAATGGAAGTCGATTTGCCACGCCCAGAATACGCATGTATCCCATTATTTGAGACGGGGGGGAGAATACGTAGATTCGACAATTTGCTCGACTAATATTACTAACATCTTGGTAATCTCAATCAAGTGTGTGATAGAAGGAGGGGCAGATACCTACCTTACTTATCAGATGCGGAGCTGTAACTACTCGTTGGTGGGAAACAAATTCCCACCGATAACCGAATCTATTGAGTGACGATTTCCCCGATTATAGGAGTATTCATCTCCCTCGCTCGGACCAATACTACCCGAATTAGTAGGCAAATCCTATACAATGAATTCGATAAACAATTATTATTACTACTATTACGGATAAGGCTATATCTACCAATTCGACGTTGATTTGTGAGAAAGGGGATACAGGGTCTGCTGAGTCTCAAATATGCTACTTGACCGATCAAGTCTCGAAACTCACTTCTCATTTGAAATCACATTCCAAGGATTACTCCTCTCAGAGGGGTTTGTGGAAATTATTGGGAAGACGCAAGCGTCTCTTAATTCATTCATCCAAAAAGGATCCGACTTTATACGATAACATAATAAGCAACTTGGGTATTCGGAGATTGAAGAGACGCCGATTCCAATTTATAGAAATCCAGTTCTACCGAAGCTAGGGTCTGCAAAAATTACCAGGAACATAATTCATGGGTATACCTCCTACGAAAGTGGATCCAGTTATAGTGAGTATGGGTCCCCACCACCCGTCGATGCACGGTGTCCTTCGACTTATTGTTACTCCAGACGGTGAAAATGTCGTTGGTTGTGAACCAATACTTGGCTATTTACATAGAGGGATGGAAAAAATTGCTGAAAACCGGACGATTCTGCAGTATCTTCCCCACGTGACGAGATGGGATTATTTAGCCACCATGTTTACCGAGGCAATAACAGTGAATGCGCCGGAGAAGTTGGCAAATATTCAAATACCGAGAAGAGCTAGTTACATACGAGTTATTATGCTCGAGCTAAGTCGAATAGCTCCCCACCCGTCATGGCTCGGACCTTTTCTGGCGGATGTCGGTGCACAAACCCCTTTTTTCTACACATTTCGAGAAAGGGAAATGATTTATGATTTACTTGAGTCTGCTACGGGTATGTGAATGACGCATAATTATTTCCGCGTCGGGGGAGTAGCGGTAGATTCACCATATGGGTGGCTAGATAAATGTTTGGATTCCTGCCACTATTGCCTCTCAAAAGTCGATGAATATGAACGACTTATCACAAATAATCCTATATTTCTGAAACGAGTGGAGGGGATAGGTGTCACTGGTAGGGAAGAAGCTATAGATCGGGGCTTATCCGGACCCATGTTGCGAGCCTCGGGGATTCAATGGGATCTTCGCAAGGTGGATCACTACGAATGTTATGACGAATCGGATTGGCGGATCCAATGGCAAACAGGAGGAGATTCATTGGCCCGTTATTTGGTACGAATCGGCGAGATGAGAGAATCCATAAGAATAATTCAACAGGCCTCGAGACTCCTTCCGGGAGGTCCATATGAAAATTTGGAATCTCGACGCCTTAGTCAGCAACGAAAGGAAATGGGATGGAATGATTTTGACTATCAATTTGTCGGTAAGAAATCCTCTCCCACTTTCAAATTACCTGAGCAGGAGCATTACGTAAGGGTGGAAGCTCCCAAAGGGGAATTAGGGATATTTCTGATTGGAGATGATAGTGTTTCTCCCCGGAGACGGAAGATTCGTCCGCCTGGCTTCATAAATCTGCAAATTCTCTCTCAATTGGTAGAAGGAATGAAACTAGCCGATATTACGACAATATTAGGTAGTATAGATATCATCATGGGGGAGGTTGATCGCCGAAACGGCAATTGGTACAAAAAATTTCGAGGAACGCGTGATTGACTTATTTCACAAATTGGGAGTTTCGAGAGATTCTTCCGAATTGATTTGGATTCTGATTTCCATTCCCACCCTTATCGTAGGAATTACAGTAGGAGTATTAGTTATCGTACGGCTCGAGTGAAAGGTATCTGCGGGGGTACAACAGCGTATCGGACCTGAATATGCAGGTCCTTTGGGAATTATCCAATCCCTGGCCGATGGAGTCAAGCTCCTACTGAAGGAAGATATTGTTCCAGCCAGGGGCGATACTTGGCTATTCAATATTGGACCAGCTGTGGTAGTCATACCAGTCTTTATAAGCCACTTGGTGATACCCTTCGGGCAGCACATTATTCTAGCTGATCTGAGTATAGGTGCTTTCTCTTGGATCGCCATCTCAAGTATCGTTCCCCTAGGGCTACTTATGGCAGGATATGGTTCAAATAATAAATATTCCCCTCCAGGTGGTCTTAGAGCTGCTGCTCAATCAATTAGTTACGAAATACCCCCAGCCCCATGTGTACTATCCATATCCCCACGTGCGACTCGCTGAATAAGATTGATGGGAAGAGGGTTATTCCGATATAGAGATTCGGAATGAAGAATCTTTCACTGATTTGACAGAACAACTGGATAGTCATCTGGGTGAGATCGAACAGCGTCTTGCAGCGAGTGAATCGAGTCCCATCCCCCATGTACGGGAGTGAAAGCATGTCCGAGCAGTAAACACTGTTTGCCCCCAGGTACGGGATAGATTTACAGGGCCTGAAGCGGGGACAAGAAGGGACTGAACCTCTTTTCCGGGATTGAGCGGGAGTGGATGGTCAGGAACACTAATATACACAAGAGATTTGTGAGAAGGGTGGAGAAAAAAGTTGCATAATAAAATCTCTTTTCTCTTTAATTGGATAAAGACTTAGCCTCGGTAGGGATGACTAGGTAGTACATCTTGAAAATCCCAATCCCGAGTATATTCCTATCTACTTAGATTATGACTATCCGGAACGAAGTAATCCTTTCAACGGTTTGATTTTTCTGCCCCTGGCGGAAAAAATTATTGATATATGCGAGTATCTCCTTTACGTAGTAGTCTCAAGAGGATTGGGATCATAGGAATCCTCAGGCTAATCCTCTTCTCGGCTGAAATAAAGATAGGTAGGGATCCATCTATGTGGAGATATAAAAGAAGTATCGGTAAATCCCATTCCACCGAGAAACGGTGGAAGATTCCGAATTATATCAAAAAATAACTGAAAAGGTTGAGATGGATTCAGAAGCTATCACTCCCTGTAGCAAACAGAATCCCATTGGTTGAGATTGGGACGCTCCTCAGGGGGGTGTCGCGCAAAGGAAGTGATTAACTACCAATCCCCCTCTCGGGTGACTTATGGGGAGCCGTATGAAATCCCAATTTCATGTACGGTTTCGAATCAGAGGTGGTAATAGCAATTGTACCGTCGACTATAATTATCTGATAGCTTAAGTACGGTTGACATAGTTGAAACACAATCTAAGTATGGTTTTCTGGGATGGAATCTGCGGCGTCAACCTATAGGCTTTATAGCTTTCTTCATATCCCCATCGGCAGAATGTGAAAGGTTGCCATTTGATCTACCAGAGGCGGAGGAGGAACTGGTAGCGGGTTATCAAACCGAATATTCAGGTATAAAATCTGGTTCATTCTATGTTGGTTCTTACCCAAATTCATTGGTTTCCTCGTCGTTTGTAACAGTCCTTTATCCGGGTGGATGGGATTCACCAATTCCATTTCTTCAAGAATTAGGGCAAATTTTTCCCTTTCGGACTCTCAGCAGTGAATCCTTTGATGTATTCGATGCAGTAACAGGTGTCATTACCACATCAGCCAAGTCTTATCTATTCCTATTCATTTCTATCGCAACGAGATGGACATTACCTAGAGTCAGAATAGACCAATTACTAGATCTCGGCTGGAAATCTCTTCTGCCCGTTGCTCCGGGAAATCCGTTGCTGACAGCTTCGTTTCGACTACCATCTCTAAAATGAGATATTCCCCTCATAGTTTACATCAATGTCACCCCGATTTTAATCTATCCAATCTCTAGAAACTAAGGAACTCCCCCAGGATTATCTATCACATGTTTCCCACGGTAACTGGATTCCAGGATTATAGTCAACGAGCAATACGAGCTGCGAGGTATACTGGTCAAGGTTTTGCGGTTACTCTAGACCATCTGAATCGTTTACCTGTGACTATCCAATACCCCTACGAGAAACTTATATCATCCGAACGATTCCGTGGACGAATTCATTTTGAATTTGACAAATGCATTGCTTGTGAGGTACGTGTCCGAGTATGTCTGATTAACCTGCCTGTCGTCGACCGGAGATTGATAAGAAGCATCAGAAAAAAACGATTAAGAAGTTATAGCATTGATTTCGGAGTTCGTATCTTCTGTGGGAATTGTGTCGAATACCGCCTAACAAATTGCTTGTCAATGACTGAGGAGTATGAACCCTCGACTTATGATCGTCACGAATCAAATTATGATCAAATGGCTCCGGGACGTTTGCCCCTCTCTGTCTCCCAGGATTCCGCAATTCAAGTAGTTCCAACTCTGAGTTATTCATCTGGGGGAGTCACGAAAGGAGATCCCAATAATCGAACTGTCACTCGTGGTGTCAATTGAATCTCCGTCTGAAGTTTGGAAGATAGACCGACTCCCTGGTTAGAAAAAATAGTAAGTCGGAGATGATTCAATATCGAGATATCTCTGCTATGCAGAGATATCCCTCCTTCAATTATTTCTACCAATAGGGGGGGGTGTGTCTACATAAGTAGGTCACACACATACACGTCGTTATTGAATAGTAATATAGTGAGATGGGAGAATCAAAATAACTGGGCATAATGAATCTACCTGAATCAATTTATGAATCTGTCTTGATACTAATCGAATTAGGTATTCTACTGGGAAGTGTAGGAGTGGTATTATCTGCTAATATAGTTTATTCCGCCTCTTCATCGGGACTGGTGTTTATCTGTATATCTCTCCCATATCTCGTACCGAATGCCGATTCTGTAGCTGCCGCACAATCGCCTATCTATGTAGGAGCTATAAATGTTTCGATCGTGTCTGCCGTAACGGTTATTGACGAACCAGTAGATTCCAATTCAACCATTTCCTGGAATATGGGAGATACTATTGCCTTAGGAGCTTGTACGGGTCTATCTATCTTATCAACCACTACAATTCGAGATACGAAATGGTCTGATATAAATCCAATCGACCCATCGAGGGATGTTGTGGGGGGAGTCTCAAAAAACAACATCCAGCGAATTGGATACCAATTGTTAACACAATTTCTGGTTCCATTCGAACTCCTTTCTATCCTCCTCCTAGTGGCTTCAGTAGGGGCGATTACAATGGCTCGTGGTGAAGGAATAACCAGACCCGACGAAGAACCTGCTTCGTCGTCTGGAGATGACTCCCCATCTTTCTAATTAATTACAACTTCTCGTAAACTCATCTCGTAGGTTAACCAATTAAGTTTCCGGGGGGTTAATACATCATGCTCGAACATGGACTGATTCTAGGTGCTTATCCCTATCGCGTTGGCTTTTCCGGATCAATCACGAGTCGAAACATGATTAGGGCACTGATGTGTCTTGAGCTGATTCTGAATGCCATTAATATAAATCTCGTAGCATTCTCCAATTTCTTTGACAATGAACAAATGAAGGGGGAAATCTTTTCAATATCCGTAATAGCCGTTGCAGCTGCCGAAGCTGCTATTGGGTTATCCATTGCTTCGGTCATCCAGCGTAATAGAAGATCGACTCGTATCGATCAATTTGATTTGTTAAAATGGTAATTGATTCGTCGATGACGCTATTTATTTGGGCGAATCGCTATTCAATGCAGGTGTATCACATCCAGCTGGTAATGCTGTCGTTTTCCCCCTAACAATTGCATTTCATTCCGAAAAATTATGTCATACCTATCTGAATCCCTACCTATCCCGTTCCTTAAAATTGTCTTGTACCGTCCCTCCCCATATTGCAGAACCCATTCATTTCACGAGGATGATGGGAGAGTTCCACCCACGGAGTGTCTATGTAGGTAGATGCGGAAAAACCAAATCAATACAAATCTTAGATTTGATTGAATGGAAAATAAGGGGTAGGGGGCAGGGGGGAGGGTAGGTACACCTCAACAACCCCAACAGGAGAATATCTTTGACACGTCAATCCAATAGGAGTGAACAAATTCGACGGCACATTCAGTAAAGATCTATGACACATGTATTGGTTGCACCTAATGCGTAAGAGCCTGTCTGACAGATGCATTGGAAACGATCCCCCGGGATGGGTGTAAAGCCAATCAAATTGCTTCTGCTCCTAGAACAGAAGACTGTGTAGGTTGTAAGAGACGTGAATCCGCTTGTCCAACAGATTCCTCGAGTGTACGCGTCTATCCGGGAGCTGAGACGACTCGTAGTATGGGTCTAGCTTATTGATTCATCGGTCAAGAAAGAGATTCAAGAATCGAATCGTTTTCTTTCCAACTCATACTCAAAGATTCATACTCAATTCTATTGAGTATGAGTTGGGGTATTAAGATTCCCCCCCCCCTCCCCCCCGCTAAAATATTTTTCCATCCACGATGAGTAACGTACCCTGGTTAACCACAATTGTTCTTTTTCCGATTCTGGCGGGTTCGCTATTTCCAATGCTTCCCTCCAATGGGAATAAGATCGTTCGGTGGTATACCCCAGGCATTTGTATATCGGAATTTCTACTAATCATTTATATCTTTCATTGTCACTTCCATATCGATGATCAATGCATTCAATTGGTGGAGGATTCTAGTTGGATAAATTCAATCAATTCCCATCGGAGTTCAGGTATTGATGGACTCTCCATGGGTCTCATTCTACTGACAGGATTTGTCACTACTTCGGCAACCTCAGCAGCTTGGCTAGTTACGCGGAATACACGTCTATTCTATTTCTTGATGTTGGCCATGTATAGCGGCCAAATAGGACTGTTTGCTTCTCGAGACATTTCGCTTTCCTCTCCTATGTGGGAGTTGGAATTAATCCCAATCTACCTACTTTTATGTATGTGGGGTGGGAAGAGACGTCTATACTCAGCCACGAAGTCTATTCTATACACAGCTGGTGGTTCTATCTTTCTCCTAATAGGAGCCCTAACTATGGGTTTCTACGGGACCCAGGAACCCTCCTTCAATATCCGAGATTTGGCAAGCAGATCACATCCTATATCACTAGAAGTGCTTTCTTATCTAGGATTCTTCGTGGCGTATGCCGTGAAACTGCCAATATTCCCTTTTCATACTTGGTTGCCAGACACTCATGGGGAAGCACATTACAGCACATGTATGTTGCTGGCTGGGGTATTACTAAAAATGGGAGGGTATGGATTGATTCGAATTAATATGGAATTATTACCTCATGCTCATTCCATACCTGCTTCGTGGTTGGTGCTATTCGGATCAGTCCAAATTGTTTATGCATCCCTGATTCCGCCGGGTCAGCGTAACCTTAAGAGGAGAATAGCGTATTCATCAATTTCCCATATGGGTTTTGTAACAATTGGAATTGGATCCGTGACAGATACGGGTCTTAATGGAGCTGTGTTACAAATGATTTCCCATGGGTTAATAGGTGCCGCTCTATTTTACCTTGCAGGGACTTGTTACGATAGGACACGTACCCTTTATCTCGATCAATTAGGGGGGATGGCTACCCCAATGCCCAGGATATTTACTATGTTTAGTATCTTCTCAATGGCATCCCTTGCATTACCCGGGATGAGTGGGTTTGTATCGGAATTGATGGTATTTCCAGGAATAGTGACTAATCAGCATTATTCATCTATATCTAAGTTATCGGTTGTAGTAGTCGAAGCGATTGGTACAGTATTAACTCCCATTTATTTGTTATCTATGTTACGTCGAATATTCTACGGATACAGAATATCCAACTATTCGGATCCATATTCAGTTGATTCCGGACCGCGGGAAATATTCATATCGATTTGTCTCTCTTTACCAATCCTCGGTATCGGTCTGTATCCAGACATGGTTGCATCTCTACGGAATCACAAAATACTATCTATCCTGGTTCCGTACTCTTTTATGGGATAGTAGAGGGGCAATAAAACGCAGTATCGTTTGGATCGGTAGTCGAACATATCTATTCAATGAGGATTACTCTTGGAAGCGGTTCTGGTATTAATTCCTATAAGGGAAGGCAGTGGGAATCCATGCCGCTGGCGACGTAATTGCATGAATGTCTGGGTGAGGAATCCACAGCGCGATTCCTCATGCAGACTCTGATTCAAATCACGAATTGATTACATGTAACACTTCAAGCATCTGACGAGGTAACATTTTTTGTTATCTCTCCCCCCGATCGAATTAGCGGTCTTCTACCTAATTATTAAGTAAGCCACCCGTGATTATGTAAACCGATTCCTGGTGGATTAACCCCTGAGAAACAAATCCAAGCAATGAAGAATCCTGTAGATGCTACAATAGCAGGCCCTTCCCCCTGCCAACCACTAGTTATTCTGGTATGGAGATGAATAGCATATATCAGCCGAGTCACTAATGCCCAGGTTTCCTTAGGGTCCCGGCTCCAGTAGGATCCCCACGCTTCATTAGCCCACACTGCTCCAGAGAGAATACCAACAGTCAGTAGAGGAAACCCTAAGCTGATGATTCGATAACTCCATCGGTCCAATTGGTGGATCAATCGGCACCTACGTGAATTCAAGGATAGTCGATGAAAACTGTTTCTCGGATTACTTCCTGCCTGCTCGTAGCAGTGTATATCCACTCCCGGAGAGGGGGTCCAGGTAGGAAATTCTTGATTTGGACCGGGGATAGAAAATTGTTCTGCGTCATAGGTGGCAATCGGTGGAGATGTTGCTGATGGAGATCCACATAACGAAGTCACATGGCTTAGTGGCATCATACTTACATGCGTCATTAACCGATGAGGTTGCAGAGCAGGTACTAGCGGTGTGGATTGTTGCATTTCCTCAGGAAGACCCAGAGTTGCGAATCCATGGGTCGACATGGCACCTGGTGCCGTGACTGCACCTGACCATTCGTTCCGACTCCTAATTCTCATAATTACATGCATTGGGGAGAAGCTCCGTGAAAGAAACATAGATGATTCATGTAGATTGCTCGGTGGTAGATGTTTGGGTTGAATCCGACGAATCGTCGTAAATCCCGTTATACAGATGAAAGCAATTGTCATACCTCCAACGCTCAAACTAATGAGTCTCTTGAGCTTGCGAGCCAGCCCCATCCGGTGAAACAGAGTGACGGAAAGAAGCG
Source organism: Dipteris shenzhenensis (assembly GCF_047967505.1). NCBI lineage: Eukaryota > Viridiplantae > Streptophyta > Polypodiopsida > Gleicheniales > Dipteridaceae > Dipteris > Dipteris shenzhenensis. Next base: position 54,159 of record NW_028239719.1, on the reverse strand, counting down.
TAAGAAAAGAAATGTGAGCGAATATGTGCTCTATATCGGTGTGAATCGTAATGAGGAGAATCCAGTGAATTAGTGAGATTTTGGAGAGTATGTACCACCCACCCATTATTCCCAGGAGATTTCGGGTTTACCCCTTAAACGTCGAAACGGGGAGAATTCCCTATTCCTACTGCTTTTCCCAGTGGTTGTATCAGACACAGCCCTCGCCTGCAGGTTGAAATTAAATGCCGCTACTCGGATTCGAACCGAGATGCTCTAGCACTGCTTCCTAAGAGCAGCGTGTCTACCAATTTCACCATAGCGGCTCGCTACTCGTTATACTTATCGTAATTAATGATATCACATCTTCGGGTGAATCGTCAATCTTCCTGGGGGAGAGTACACACGCACAACAAGGGACCTTCCCTGTCTATAGTTGATTAGGTATACGGCGCTATACTTGTATAGGAATAACGGGATATGGCGTAGCTCGGTAGCGTGCCATCTTGGGGTGATGGAGGTCGCAGGTTCAAATCCTGCTATTCCGAATAAACGAGGTCGGAACATATTTTAAACGGAATAGAAGACGTTCCCGTTCCGGGAACGCAGATTTATCTCCCGATTCTCTTTGGGTGTTATCGACCCATACCCATTCGTAGTAGGGATAGAGATAAATCGATGATCGTGATCGAGACCCTTGTATCATAGGAAGGAAGAGAGGGATTGGGCTCCTTCTTCATGCACGTAACCCCCCCCCCCTCGTGGTTATTACCAACATTCATTGATACAACTCTGTTAGTATTTGGATTTTATTTACCGCACGGTACCGTCACGCAATAATATCAACATGTACCCGTACTACTTACTAGGGATCCAAATTCATCAATAAGTTCCCTGACAATCACTTATCTCGTCTTCCCCGTTCCAACAAACAAATAGTTCACTATCTATTCCGACCGACCCCACGTCCTATTGATACGGCAATTCCTGTTACAACCGGGGAGTACTACTGACCAGTTTCAGAAATTTTTTCATTTGTCACATAGTAAAAACTTCTCGACCGTCCAGTCAAAATGGATTTAGCTGGAGAAAAAGCTTTCGATGCTACTTCATTAGTTTGGGTCTTCCAAATATGATTGCGAATCTTCCTCCGCGACCTAGAAGTACGTTTTTTTGGAACTGCCATAATGAAATCTATCTATTCGGTTTTATCATCGAAATGAATGCGACGAGTATGTTGATACGTACGAGTAGAATCAATATAATGAGGGAGGGGGTGATTGCGTAGAATCATTAGAAGGGGAACAACTGGGGGAACTGGGTTTCCATTCTATGCAAAAGAATCCCAGCAAGAATCATTGACTTCTTTATGATAACAATTTGCTAACCAACCAACTCCTTTCCATTTAAGCAAATGGGATCTACTACAGATCGAACCAAATCCTGTCTGTATCCCGATTTCCTTCGCGTCTTCTTCTTAGAATGGATCTTCCGTATCACTTTCTTCCTCTCGAAACAGGGATGCAAGACGCGCCCCCTAGCAGTTGCGTTACTCAGCCGGGGATGTCCGAGATCAATTTTGGATCCGTGACAAACCAATGAAACTCGATATATCGACATTACCGTATTGGACTCTGATGCGTTGTGCCCAAGCAGAGCGAAGTGACGAACATCATAGAATCTCCCCGGTTCTACTCGGAGTTGTTTTCCTCCAGTATCAATTGCTGCATGTCTATCCGTAATAGTCTTGTCGTGTGAAAAATAACCCAAAACAACTCAATCGGTTTGGGGTCAAAAAATGGAACCTAGATAAGTATCTCCGACACATTTGATTCCTGTCAAGTCTCGACGCCGGGCTCGCACCAGAACGAGAAACAAATGGATTATTCGGTTTGATACGCGTGATCTCACCTGTCCATATATATTCCATTCTTCGACGCTCCATATATCTGACAACTATTGACAGAAAGAGTTCCAACCCGGGTTAAATATGTTTATGGAATTATCTTATGAATGTGCTTGGATTGTCCCCTCACGCCCATTCGTAACCTCTGGTTTGATCGGATTGGCATCGTTTCTTTTTCCAAAAGCCACTAAGAGCCTTCGTCGTATACGTGCTATGCTCAGTGTTCTTTCATTAGCCGCAGCTATGTCCGTCTCTATCGCAACATTCTGGCAACAAGTTACTGGTCGCTCCACTTTTGAATACTCATGGTCATGGATTCCCAACGACGATATTTCTCCAAAGATAGGATTTTCAGTTGATTCACTTACTTCCATTACGTCGATATCAGTCACCACCATAGGTGTCTTGGTTATGATTTACAGTGATAGTCATATGCGTCACGACTAGGGATACGTAAGGTTTCCCGTCTATTTAAGTTTCTCCACTGCCTCCACGTCAGGATTAGTGTTCAGTCCCAATCCAATACAGATTCATGTTTTTCGGGAATTAGTAGGGATGTGCTCTTACTCGCCGATAGGTTTTTGGTTCGCACGACCAAGTGCTGCTAATGCCTGCCAAAAAGCTTTTGCAACTAATCGTACAGGAGATTTCGGATTATTATTGGGTATATTAGGTACGTATTGGATAACTGGTAGTTTCGAGATCCGCGAATCGTGTGATTGATTTAGTGAGTTGATTGATAACAACAGCGCCGGCTCCTCCCTTGCCAATACATGTGCTCCTCTACCATTTTTGGGTCCGGTATCTAAATCTGCACAATCCCCACTCCACGTATGGTTGCCCGATGCAACGGAAGGACCCACACCTATTTCGGCTCTTATACACGCCGCTACTATGGTAGCTGCGGGAATTTTTTTTGTAGCTCGAATGCTTGAATTGTTTGAAACCTTACCTCTAAGCATGAATGTTATCTCCTGGATAGGCGGAATAACGGCTCTACTGGGAGCGACGATAGCTCTTGCCCAGAAGGATATCAAGAAAGGTTTAGCTTATTCTACTATGTCTCAATTGGGCTACATGATGCTGGCTCTAGGTCTCGGTGCTTATAAACCTTCGTTGTTTCACCTCATTACACATGCCCATCCCAAAGCTTTGCTATTTCCCGGATCCGGTTCAGTAATTCATTCGATGGAAAGGGTTGTCGGATACTCTCCCAATAGAAGTCAAAATATGTCTCCCACGGGTGGTTCGCGAAAATATATGCCAATTACTGGAATCACTTTTCTTTCAGGTACTCTCTCTCTCTGTGGTATACCACCTCTAGCTCGTTTCCGGTCCAAAGATGAAATTATTGCAAAGAGTTGGCTACGTTCCTTTCCCCCCGGATGTATAGCCTCATTCACAGCAGTTCCAACTGCTTTCTACATGTTCCGCATCTATCTCCTCACGTTTGAGGGGAATCTACGCGCCGGTGGCGGTACCAATTCATCCCATTCCTCTATGAATAGTGTCATTCGGAGTAACACCAAAACGATAGCAACGAGTGGAGATGGGTATGATGTTCCTCCACCCCCGCGAGACGAAGGAGTCGATTCAGCAGGAGGTTATGACGGGGAAGATTCAGTCGATAGAAAAGTTTCTGCAGAGTCCAATATTCGTTCTGAGTCTCTATATCCTAAGGAATCAGACGTTTCGATGGTATTGCCTTCAGTAGTACTGTCGATACCAACTTCGTTGGTTGGATCAATAGGAGTCAATCTCGCTGGAGGAGAAACTGGTCCCGATTTGCTATCCGAGTGGTTAACTCCCCTTGCAGGCTTTTCAGAGGACAACAACAATCCCGAAAATTTGGTACAATTGCTAATAGATTCAGCAGGTTCGGTTGGTCTATCACTAGCCGGAATATCTATCTCCTACGTGATTTATGGACCGATATCCTCTCACACACAACCTTGCGGTGATATTGATCCTTTTGCCAAACAATCTATGGGTTCATTTAACCGTCTCATTGGGGACTGGTCACACAACCGGGGTTACATCGATCATTACTACGATATCCTTCTAGTGAGAGGTATTCGATTCCTGGGTGAGTTAACTCTTCTTTTCGACCAATGGGTAATTGACGGAATTATTAATGGCACCGGTATTTTGAGTTCCATAGGTGGAGAAAGCGCAAGATATGGGGAGGGCGGGAGAGTATCTTCTTATTCATTCGGATTGATGATTGGTATTATTCTACTGCTAACTGCCTTCGTTTCTCTTGTCTCCTAAGAG
>NW_028239719.1:0-40000 GCF_047967505.1 Dipteris shenzhenensis | reverse complement strand
TCTGATCTGGTCCACGGGAGAGGGAGGAAAGAAGATGTAGGACTTACGTCAATGGCTCGTTACGGAATAGGATAACCGAGATAATAAAATTCTTCCTCTTCCGTCTATATCCCCGGTTTTTTCTACCACTGCTGTTTCATCCACACCGCCATTGGCGGGCCTCAAGCAGTCATTGGATCCTATATGGTAGAGGTAGATATCCCTATGGGTTACTGAATCCTCCTCAGACAGCCTCGTTACAGCAGACGAAAGAACGAAAGCCAAATCATATCAAAGCTTTTTTCCATTTCAGAATGGATTCCTTCTTGAATAGTGATTAATAACATGGATAAGCTTACATCAACCCGTCAATCCCCCGTATATTCGATCTGTTTAATATTACTGAAATGGAAACAGACATGAGACTCATTAGCGAATCTACCCATCAAATCAATATATTCTCCATCTTTCCATTCCATATCTCCCTCTTCCACCTTTATCTATTAATTCACTCTATCATATTGGAACGAATATCATTAGCACTAGCAATTCGGGTGGTTCTAGAGAGTAGAAGGATTTTTCACAGATCACTTGTAGATTCTATTTCTTCCACATCAGAGAATAATTCTCCCAAGTCTATATCGGTAGTATCGAAGCAGGAAATAGATACTACGGTGAATACCTATTTACTTCTGGGGAAGTTGAAGTAGGAACAGAATCTCCTTCTCCTTACTACTTCTTAAGAATATTAATGACACTGAAGTAAGTAGACTAGCGAATCGATTTGGGGGATAGGGAGGAGGTAGAGGCAAACACACAGGAGGGAGTTGAAAATGAAAGAATGGAATATCAAAATTATTTTGTGAATCCTCTTGTATCGGGTAACAACCGAAAGGTATTTCGTACTTCTATTCTTAGTATTAATTGAATGACGAGGAGCCGTATGAGGTGAGAATCTCACGTACGGTTCTGTAGAGTGACACTGAAACTGACTCATCTGTCAACTATTCCACAACTACACCAAAAAAACCTAACTCTGCCCTACGGAAAGTCGCCAGAGTTCGATTAACCTCCAAGTTCGAGATAACGGCTTACATACCAGGTATTGGCCATAATTTGCAAGAACATTCCGTGGTCCTTGTGAGAGGCGGGAGGGTGAAGGACCTACCTGGTGTAAGATATCATATCGTTAGAGGAACTTTAGATGCTGTAGGAGTAAAGGATCGTAAGAAGGGGCGTTCCAGTGCGTTGCAGAACATTGTCGTAACTTGTATCATCGCAATGATTCCGTATCGGTTGTTCTGATATGTCAAATGCATAGCCGACCCGATAGTGGGAATGTTGCCAGGGGACCGAAGCCTGCTATTACGGAGATTGATTATTATCTTATTCGTGTGAAACAACTCGGTGTCCAGGGTATTGCATTCCAGTAAGTTGAGTCTTACCCGGACTCCCATTTATTTGGAAAATCTTCGAATGTCTTCTCTCTCTCAGAACGAGTTCGGACTACGATTATGGAGATTCAGTGGAGGTTTTGTGAACATTTGGTAATTGGATCAATAAACCCACGGACATTCTTGGTGAGATAAATGAAATACGGGATTTCCCTTCTCCTATTCGTGGGATGATGAAGAGGAAACGGATACTCAATGCCTAATGAGTAAATATGATTCATTGAAGTAACCCGAACTTACTTCAAGACTTTCTATTCAATCATATGGAAAGCTGCATTCGATGAAAGTCGCACGTGCAGTTTGGGGGGAGATCCTCGACTAACCGGCGGATCCACCCTACAATATGGAGTGAAAAAGCCCAAATAAGATTCTAAGATACAGTCGAGATAGAATCGGAATCCGACATATCTGTAAACTCATGTTACACCGGAGCAATGTAGCGAACAAAAAGAAAAATATAGAATCGGATCCGATTTATCGTAATCGATTAGTAAACATGTTGGTTGATCGTATTCTTAAAGATGGCAAGAAATCATTGGCTTATCAGATTCTCTATCAGGCTATGAAGCGGATTAAGGAAAAGACGAATAAGAATCCACTGTCTGTCCCGCGACAAGCAATACGTAGGGTAACTCCCGATATAGTAACAGAATCCAAACGTGTAGGTGGATCGACTTATCGAGTCCCCGTTGAAGTAGTACCTGCAGAAGGAAGAGCTTTGGCTATCCGATGGTTATTGATCGCGTGTCGAAAACGTTCAGGTCGAAGTATGGCTTTAAGATCAAGTGATGAATTAATGGATGCTGCCAGAAATTCTGGTAGTGCTGTACGGAAGAAGGAGGAGACTCACAAGGTGGCAGAAGCTAATAAGGCTTTTGCCCATTTCCGTTAGTTCCGGGTTCGTTTCAATCCACAACCTCTTATTGGTGGATTGAAACCTTCTACTCCGGAGCGCAGGGTATTAGGAATCAAGATACGCCAGAAGCATATGGATAAGCAGAAATTAAATAATGGGAGAAAGAATATCCAAGTCATAGGGGAAATTTTGTCACTGGTATAGTACCTCATGAAAAAGAGAAAGACTAGTGTCGAATCGTAAAGTCCATAACATCATCGACATGATCAACATGATCGACATGACCAAAGTGATCGACGCAATCGACGCAATCAACATGATCGACATGATCGACATGACTAGAATGATCGACACAATCGACACAATCGACATGATCGACATGATTGGCACTGCCCGCATCCCCGCGACTCCCACCATTCTCAACTATCTCCGCCTGGGGCGGACTACTCACCTCGGGGGGGGGGGGGGATGTCAGGCAACGCCAGCAGATATTTATCCTGTATGTCCCTCACCTCGAATCGATGATTGAGTCGTAGTACATCTAAGGCAAAGCTGGCATCTCCCATGATGTACTCGAGGAGCCGAACTAACGTTGACTTTCCCGTGGTTTATGATAATAAAAGGGAAATGCGTCTGAAAAGAGAGTCAAGGTTTGAAGAAGTATCGTGCGAAAACAAAGGGAAGTCTTCCCGTTTCTTCGGATATTCAATCAATATTAGATTAGTTGACACAGGTGGGATTCTGTGATATACTAGGATCAACAGGCTCATCAGCTTGGGTAATCACCAATCGTTTCGAAAACCAAAAATTACCACGACCGCAACTTTAGAAAGACGCGAAAGCGCAAGCCTATGGGGTCGCTTCTGCGACTGGATCACCAGCACTGAAAACCGTCTTTACATCGGATGGTTCGGTGTCTTAATGATTCCCACCTTATTAACCGCAACCTCTGTATTCATCATTGCTTTCATCGCAGCTCCCCCTGTAGATATCGATGGTATTCGTGAGCCTGTCTCCGGTTCTTTGCTATACGGAAACAACATTATCTCCGGTGCTATCATTCCTACTTCTGCAGCTATCGGTTTACACTTCTACCCAATCTGGGAAGCAGCTTCCGTTGATGAATGGCTATACAATGGTGGTCCTTACGAACTGATCGTTCTTCACTTCCTACTTGGTGTAGCTTGCTACATGGGTCGTGAGTGGGAACTTAGTTTCCGTTTAGGCATGCGTCCTTGGATTGCTGTTGCGTACTCAGCTCCCGTTGCAGCTGCTACCGCTGTGTTCCTGATCTACCCAATCGGTCAAGGAAGTTTCTCTGACGGTATGCCCCTAGGAATTTCTGGTACTTTCAACTTCATGATCGTTTTCCAGGCTGAGCACAACATCCTTATGCATCCCTTCCACATGTTGGGTGTAGCTGGCGTATTCGGCGGCTCTCTATTCAGTGCTATGCATGGTTCTTTGGTAACTTCTAGTTTGATCAGAGAAACTACTGAGAATGAGTCTGCTAATGCAGGTTACAAGTTCGGTCAAGAGGAAGAGACCTACAACATCGTAGCTGCTCACGGTTATTTTGGCCGTTTGATCTTCCAATATGCCAGCTTTAACAATTCTCGCTCTCTGCACTTCTTCTTAGCCGCTTGGCCCGTAGTAGGCATCTGGTTTACTGCCTTGGGTATCAGCACCATGGCATTCAACTTGAATGGTTTTAACTTCAACCAATCCGTGGTTGATAGCCAAGGTCGTGTTATTAACACCTGGGCTGATATCATCAACCGTGCTAACCTAGGTATGGAAGTTATGCATGAACGTAACGCTCATAATTTCCCTCTAGACTTAGCTTCTGTTGAAGCTCCTTCTGTAAACGGATAATACCTGTCTGGTCGTGCAGCATCACTAAATACCAAACCTCGCATAAGGTTTGGTATTTAATGGAGATTCGTCCGATGGAATGAATAGAAATAATAGTAATATCTCGCCATAATCTTACAATTATCAGTTTCCAATCTTGGATTCTGGGGAATCTTTGAAACACCCTTCTAGGATTACAGAGAATGGGAATCAAAGATATTCTCATTCTGATTAGCGGAACGCTTGTAGTCCCGTACCCACTGGAATAGATTGAGAATACATTTTTCACCTAACATATTTTTTCTTGTATTAATATATAGACGAATAATACGTACGCGCATCGAATGAATGACCCTAGTAGATCTTGTTCTCTCCCAGTTAAGAAAGCTGAATAGGGAAAGTAGGGGGCGGACGTAGCCAAGTGGATCAAGGCAATGGATTGTGGATCCATCACGCGCGGGTTCAATCCCCGTCGTTCGCCCATCAGGTTGGAGAACTCGTCTTTATCACTCGGAATAAAATAAGTTGATGAGGAGATAGATAAGACATAGATAGGTTTCTTCAACAATTCGAGATTCCCGAGACAGCTTCAGGTAGGTACGAATACACCCACAAATCACCACATCGAAAGTACTCACTCCATTGGGCCTTGAATCTTTCGATATTATCTATATAATGGAATGTGAGAGGTGGGTAGTATCTACCACATATAGATAAAGTGAAGAGAGATCATGAGGTAAGAGAAGTGGGAGAAGAAAAAGTAAGAAGTCCAGATTTATTCTCTGAAGTTCCGAAGTTAGCAGAAACCGATGGATTCCACTACTCATTTGAATCATTGAAAAATCAAGATCTAGGGGAATTTCTAATTGGTCTATTCTCCAGTTATGAACCCTCCATCAAATTATTTGACTTATGAATTCTGAGTTCAATCTTTTTACGGAATCTGCGCGATTCAATGAAGCGGGGTAATAGCGTGACTCCGGGAATCCTGATGTTACTAACAATACCAATTCCTATGCATCGTTCAGGTGAGAGAAATTTGATCGAAGGAGGTTCTATAGATCTAGCGAAACTAATTAATAGAACTGGTGGAGTAGTAAAAAAACCAGCAACAAATTCTGTTGAATCCTTCTATCCTCTTTCTCTATCAATAAGATGCTCACCTGCTGAAAAGGATAGAAAGGGAAAGACACGTAATTCTTACTATTCGGATTCAAACGGAAATATTTCCACAACTTCGACGAGGGAAGAACCGCAAGTTCCCATATATAGTGCGATGGATCCTTCGGTTTCAGATGGATGGAGGGTCCGGCTGATGAGGGATCCACTCCCCATCAAGAATATATCCAGAGATGTGACTGAGAGGATTGAAAAATCACTGGGGGATAAGAATCTAGAAGATTCAAATGAGTTTTTTGAATTCTATATAAATGTGATACTTCGTAAGGATGACTGTTACTAAAATGATTCTGATTCGTTACTTCTCCGGAAAATCCATGACAAGCAAAGGGTTAATTGGCTACAAACAGCAACATTAAGAAGCGATTCCTTCATTCCCGTAATATCGGACTTTTGGGACAAAATGTTACTCGAATCCAGGGATTCAGTAGATCGGCAGGGAGATGAATCACCGTTCTATTCCGAGCGGAAGGGTCTCTCCAATTTGTCTCTATTTCCACCCCATAAGAATACAATGTCATCTCGTGATGGTGTATCCCTATCCTATAGCGATATAAGAGATTGGTTAAATTCCATTGACGAGGGGAGTTGGACACTATTCCGGGATTACGCCGATTTTTATATGTGGCATTCCTGTCACCAAAGTCCTTCTCCATGGAATAAGGATGAGCGCGAATTGAATCTAACGAGATCTCTCTTAGAAAAGAGATTTATCGAACTTGATTATCTATCGGATAATCAATTACTCACTGAGGTACCAAGTATATTACTAGAAATTTCCTGTGGTTTCTCGAAGTATGTCTCCTCACAAATAGAGACATCTAGAGAATTGGAGGCTTTTCATAGCAACTCAAGGGATGAGTCTGATTCCAGAAATCAGAAGGTTGGGAAGGAGATACCTATCGAAGATACTTGTTTATCTAGTTGAAGTGAGGAGAGAAATCCAGAATATGATTCAATGAAAAGATCTGGAAATGGCTTTGTAGGCAGTTACTCTCCGGAGGAAAGAGCAATATCCACTGATGATTCTCCAGAGGCGGTGAGTCACGGCTTTTCAACAGAATCATCTATACATGAACTAGGTATGGGTCCCACCGCCGATGGAACTCCTATTAAGACATATTTGGCAGAAGAATGATATAAGAATTCCGTGTCTTTCGGTATCGGAAGAATATCTCATTTATGGAAAGTAGAGAGAGATTGTCGGCATTTTACACTCGACTCTCCTTTATTGTTGGGAGATCCTTTCTCCCCTTCTGTAGCGGGAATAGCAGAAAATGATTCCAATAAATGTATTGATTCTTCCTAGAATCGTAAGTGGTTCTTCCAATTATTGGGGTTAGATTCCCACGGAAATGAGGGGGAATTTTCTATTCTACACGCCTATTCACAACTAATAAATGAATCAAGAAACCGACTGACTGGATTTCTTTTAAGAGTTAAAAAATCGAATTTGATTTCCAGTAAGGTAAGAATTGGTAGTAGTAGCGAGGAACCTAGGAAAGCCTTTCTATCGAGAGGAGATCTATCATTTGGTGGAATACTTGACGAGGAATCAGAGATGCAAAATGGCGCATACTTCGATCTTGATAAGATTATTTCAAACCGTTTAGAGATCCTTTTCGATGTACCTGTAGAAAGAACTGATGGAAGTGAAAATCCTACTTTTTCAGATGAATCGGGAGAGGGAGGTAACATATCTTCAACATACTCTCTAGTTAGGGTATATGAACGAAATAGGTTAATATCTCTCTACTCAGTATACACGCTCTTTTCGCGTGACTATTTCTGTACATTAGCTAGTGAATATCTATCCAGAATCAACTATCAATTGGGTAGCCGGGAGGGGGGCGAGGGATCTACTGGTGTAACAAGAATTGCAATTGAATAGAGATTATTGGAATGGAGGGGTAACATAGAGCGTTTGTTGCATGAATGTATTATTTCCCCAATTGATGAATATCCAGATGTTCGGTCAAATGTGCACAGGTGGCTTGATACAATCAGAGACTTGTCTTTTTCCCCTTCCAAGAGAGTATTCGCAGAAATAAGATCCGACTTAGGTAGATCAATCTATGATCTGTCGATATTAGCACTAAATAATATTGGTATCACTATTCGTAGTACGGCTGGGAGGAACAACAAGTATCCCAAGGAATTTACCAATATATCATCTATTTACCGAATCATTATTCCCAAGTATATTAGTGAAGAAGCTTCGACAGATGGGATTGATTATCTTGTCTATAAATTGAACAATATAGATTATCCACTGCTTGATTTCCTTCTGAGTTCACTCAACCTCGATGAGAAGATATCCTTTCTCAAGAGAATCTTCGGTAGAAAAGATAGTTTCTTCATCGAGTCCGGATTGTTAATGGATGAAGAATCGGTAGGCTCCTCAATCTTCCTAAAACCCGCAGTTAATCCATTTCTTGTTGAATCATCCTGTATCGAATGTATTGGAACAAAACTCCCGAATGGTGCTTATTCCGCTACGGGAAGGCAGGATTGGGATCTGTTTCTGGATAATTTGAATTATGGGAAAGGTTCGAATAGGAATATTGGGAGTATTTCGGGATCCATTTCCGATGAAGTAGATACACCAAACTTTATAGATTACTCGCATTTACCCGTATTGAACTGTGCCGGAAGGGATTTTATCTCAATAATCAGAAGAAGGGATTCGTTGGTTGGAGGATACAGCAGTAGTTACTCTGACATCTTAGAGAATTCGTATACGGGCTCCGGTGATGAAGTCATCCCATCTCTTGAAATAGGATCCTTAGATACAAAAAATATCACTTCATCTATTCAATCCCAAGTGTCTGATTCGTTGTTACCCAATTCCTCGCAACGAACGGAAAGGGAAACTATTGATCATATACTCGCAACAACCGAATCGACTCCATCTGATCTGGATGAATCTGCGATACCACCACTAACTCATTCAGATAGATTTCTTGACTCTATTTCGGATCTAAGAGGACTACTGACGGGGTTGAACTTATCTCCTCGCGAAACGGGAGATTCGTCTCTATCTTCATGTGGTAGCGATGGAAATTACTTGGAAAGAACATTGATAAACTCTAAGCTATCGGCTGATTGGCGATCTCGACCCCGTCTCAAAAATTCGGGAGTGGATCAAGTCGATTCGGAGGGATCCATTGAGAAGAGATCAAACTCGAGGAATGATTCTATTGGGAATCAATTCTATCAAAATGATTCACACATTGGTTATTTTTGGGAATCAGAAGAATCTGAGACGCTTTATTGGTCAAAGAAATTCTCATTATGCAGCAGTGTAGCATCAAGATCTCCAACAGGATTAACTGGAGAGAAGGTTCTGTACGAAAATACGAGGCTTGCAGATACACGTGTCTAAAAAGAACCTATTCTTCCATCTCATCTCATTAATTTCGATGAGTTATCAAAGGATTTAAACAAATATAAGATCTCTTGGATCTTTTGGAGAGACAATATCTGCGAGAAATGGAGCCCATTCGGAGAATATATACCTCGGTTTTTCACCCCTAACTGGTGGAGATACTTTTATGATCTGATTAGAGAGATATATCCAGAAATAGTACTCAAAGTAAGTGATGACTTGAATTACACTTTCCCCGGAATTACGGAAAGAGTTGCTGAGGATATAGGTAATGCTAGAGCTTGTTTATCGTTAAGCCTAAGATCAAGATTCAGAAACGATTCCATCAGTAACGTATTATCTAAAATAGATCTCTCTATTTTCGAAGAAATTACTAACTAAACGCAGGTGTCGCATTCGAGATGGTCAGTCTTTAGATTTTCGAATAAGTATGCCCCATCCTACCTCGTTTTCTCGATATTATTTGTTCTTGCATTTCTCAAGCATTATTTATCTGCTGTTTCGGGTTCCAATTCCCCTCACTTGTGGAAACGTTTCAATATCACCGGATATTTAATAGACCCAATGCGTGGGTTTTATCTGGAAAAGGTAATGTATTCTCCCTCGACAAGGTAAATGTAAACGAAAGATCTACTGATACATTCCCTGAAGAGATTCCTGAATTATACAAATAATATAATCTTCTATTACCTTGTGAAAAATGAACTAGATTCGTGGATACTTCGTAGGAAAAGCTCCGACACCCTTAAGATTAATAAACAATTACTGACTCAATATCTAGTGACAAATAAAACTATTTCCAAGTATGAATCGAAATTAAATTCCAATTACGATTCATTGAGCGGTGGGATTAATCACGAACCCACCCCAGAAGAAGGATCTAATCTTTTGTCATACCTACTTCGGATTCGTCAAAATGATCTATCAAATTACGAGATCTGTGAGTTGGATCCTGCGGAGAAGTGGGCTCTTCTTGCCCTTGAAAGAAATATTCTCCTTTCAGCGACAATGAGACGAAAAGGCATTCCGAATATTCCATGTCGTGACGTACCTATTTTGCTTTCATCAGGATTATTACCATCTGAAGGAGTTCCACTAGTAGGACCCATAGAAACTGGACGATCTTATGTAGTTAGGGATATAGCATCCAATTCCTACTTTCCGTCGGTGAGACTGCCATTGAGGAAGTTGTTATACAACAGATCATATTTCAATAATGTACGTGGGACTTTCATTTCGAAACAGAGCGTAAACCGATTGAATCTTATTTTTGCAATAGCAAAAGAGATGTCTCCCTGTACGATATGGATTCAAGACATTCATGAGTTGAATGTTAATCGCCTGTATCACAGATTAGAAGCCGATCCCAGATTCTTACTCTGCCTAATATTGAGGAGTATCGGTAATGGGCGCAGGAATCCTTGCATTCGCAAGAATCTCGTTATTGCTTCGACTCATGTACCTGCAAAGGTAGATCCAGCTTCAATAGCTCCGAATTGGTCGAACTAATTGATAAATCTCCGAGGGTCTAACAGGCGTCAGCGTCAAAAAGAATTGTCAATTCTCTCGCGTGTCAAAGGCTTTGAAATAGAAGCTGATCCCTCTTTTCTCGAAGGTACTGGGTCTGGAACTACGGGTTATAGCAAACGAGATCTATTTTCTCCTGCTAATGAAGCATTATTAATCACTACTTCTAGAAGAAGAAAGATTGTATCCGATAGTGCAATTAAATTAGCTTTACGTAGACAAAATTCAATTGTTACGTATATAGGTAACGGAATCCGATTCGGTTCTGGATATGAAATACTTCCTTACAATATAGGAAAAGCTATTCTGAAAAATGGTTTGATAGATACTTCCCCTGCAGATCCCTCATTTATTGGTAGTAATACACTGAAGAAGAGGTTTTACCACTTGTATAACTGGTATTTGGAACCTTTAATAACCGAGTCAACAATTAAGGAATTCGCTATACTTCCGCATATCTTAGGGCTATTGGCCGGATTAGCAGCTCGTGATCCTTGGTTCGGAATGGATATGAGAGAGGAAGAGAATCTCGTTGTTATTGATAAAGTTGTAGAGAATGATTCTAACTTAGCCTGTGGTATCTCGGAAAACCTTTTGAGGGATTTCTTATGTTCAGAAATCTGTAGAAGTAGAAGTCAATTCGCTAATAGTCCTCCTCTTCCTTCTTCCATCGAACCCAGGTATTCTCCAGATATAATCTCTGCGAGTCGTTCTTATAAATCTACAAAGAAGGGGGTGTCTAAGATTCCAACTGATTCTGAAATGGAACAGTCGAGTGAAGTAGACTCGATTCCGAAGGAAGTGTCGCGTGGGATTACTTGGTCCCCCAAATTTTGGCGTTTTGGTTTCATGCGAAGTGGCAGTTATGAATCGATAAGAGTATTATCCGAATCGAATAATTTGTATAATTCGATCTTTTTTCATCGGAATCAGGATCAAATCCCCCAACGGGATTTCGAATTGAATAAGATTAAGTCTAGTGGAAAGAAATCGCATAAGAGAAAAGGATATCTTTTCAGTTACAAGAGAGCCTCGGGTAAATCGAGACAAAGAGACATTAAAAGATTAGAAAATTAATTGGATAATCTATCATTACGCGAGCAATTTCTTGAATTAGGAATCCCCAACTCATCTAATCAATACGAAACGCAATGTAATCGATCCGATGAACCAATTCTATTCCTGGGGGGGCGCTTCACCTGGGATCCCATGCTTCTATCTCAGCCGGATCATAACATTCCCTCTTCACGTCATAGTTTATTAGCGAAACAAGAACTGGTACGGAGGCTTTATGTTACTTACGGTACGAGGAGGGAGCGCGAGAAACATTTCTCAAATGAAAAGATTAGAAATTTCTTTCTTCTTCGTGGATATGACCGGAAATCGATAACTGAATTATCTACCAAGCGGTGGAAGAATTTCCCTTCGGGTGAAGAACGACACTTTGAATACGTCAAAGAAACCTAATTCATGCATATATATTTGCAATACCCGCAGATATTTGTTCCTATTCACTCGTATCAAAGCATTCCAATGGAAGATTTGCAAGAGCGATTCCTTCGTTTCAGGCTTATGGTTCATAGAGATAGATGGATGAGACGGAATCGTCACTCATCCAAAGATTTTCTCATTCATAACATGTTGTTTGAAAGTTACCACTACCTATTCAATCTATTTCGATTTAGTGGGACGTCACCGGATCGAATAACAAGACAATTATTGAATGGGAATTCGATATCGCATCATAAAATCTCGGATATTCTTGACTCAGTCTGGATCCCTAGCAATATATAGGGCTATTCAGGATTCGAATTGGTGAAAGGAAGATACATCTTTTCCCCTTACTGATGCAATAACTTCTGCTTATAGAATTCCGGATAATTACTAAGTTATAGATCACCTTCGGAGTCTTCCTATTCGGGAGATGGAAGCAACATTCGAAATCAAGAAGGAGTAGGAATCTCTTATATGGAAAATGTAGGAAGTAGTTCGTAGAGGACGTAGTAGTTTTCCAACATCCTTATCGGAACAAATCCTTGATGAAGATGTCGATCCATTCTGTTTGAGATTCTCCGGAGATTCAATTTCTCGGTGATCAACGGTAATATGGGGAGGAAGGAGGGGCATTCCCCTCATTCATCTTTACATTCCAAAAATTCATTCTAAAGTTTGGATTTTCCCGTATCCAACTAGATAATCAGGATTTCAAGTCCTTTCCATTGTTTCCATTGGAAGGGCTCTAAGGACCCCGGGTCCTTAGGGGATGGACCATCTAACCGAATCCCAAAATTTTAGTTCATTCAAATTCACTAATAGGGATTCTTGGTGACATCCTAACTAATGCCCCGACTAACTACTAGGATTTCTGGTCCTAGTCCAGATACTGGGGTCTCGTGACGCAGTTTCATCACACTCTAATTGGCTACTACGACTTTCAGTCCCACCTCAGGTACTAGGATTTTTAGTCCCCTCGAAGGATTTCAAGTCCCCCGTCTTCTTCAAGGATTTCCAGTCCTGTCTTCTTCAAGGATTTGAAGTCCCCTGATAAGGATTTCTAGTCCCGTTGAAAGACCTACTTGGATCTCCTCGAATCTCGGGATTCTGAGTCCCAGCCTCACTTGAGAAAGAAGCAGAAGGTGTTTCCTATTCGATACCTAATACTTCATATCCAAATCCCCGGACGGCGGAGAATTCTGGTCTCAATAATCAACAATCGGAGGATTTGCATCCCCATGTTTGAGGGTTGGGCACTGGAAAGACCAGAATCCTCCGAGGATTTTTCTTCCTATTGGGAGTTTGGGAGGCACCGGAGAGACCACTTGTCTCTCGAATCGAGGAGGTATTTCGAGTGCTCATTTGGGAGATAAGCAAATCAATTGAATGTGAATCTTTAGTGGTAGAGAGAATAAATCTTTGATAAATCTTTTAGTATATAAGGGTTCGATCTGAATAAGGGTACGAGACCTTCTGCCCCGAGGAAGTATTTCGAGTGCTCATTTGGGAGATAAGCAAATCAATTGAATGTGAATCTTTAGTGGTAGAGAGGATAAATCTTTGATAAAGCTTTTAGTAGATAAGGGTTCGATCTGAATAAGTGTACGAGACCTCCTACCCCGAGGAGGTACTCATTTGGGAGATAAGCAAATCAATTGAATGTGAATCTCTAGTGGTAGAGAGGATAAATCTTTGATAAACCTTTGAATAGATAAGGGTTCGATCTGAATAAGGGTACGAGACCTCCTACCCCGAGGAGGTACTCATTTGGGAGATAAGCAAATCAATTGAATGTGAATCTCTAGTGGTAGAGAGAATAAATCTTTGATAAACCTTTGATAAAGCTTTTAGTAGATAAGGGTTCGATCTGAATAAGGGTACGAGACCTTCTGCCCCGAGGAGGATTCGGACCTCCACGCTCTTCAGCACCAAATTTTGAATCTGGCGTGTCTACCATTTCACCATCGAGGCTCTACTCCTTATTCCTTACCTTTTTACTTCCCACCACCCCATCTTTCTCTATGGATGGGGTCCGGAATATGTTTCTATCAATTCGATCCTAGTCCCTCATCAAAAGCAACCCTTTACTTATTTTTCCCAATCTTATTTCTTCGTCTCTCTATATCGAAAAGGATTTCCAGTCCCCTGGAGGGACTTCTAGTCCCCCTGCTGAAGGATTTATAGTTCTCTCCAAGGATTTTCAGTCCTCCTGTTGAAGGATTTCCAGTCCCCGGGAAGAAAAAAGGATCCATAAATTTGTTCTGTATCGATTCCATCCCAGCTCCTCGTCAAGAGCAAACCCTTTCTCCTCCTCTACCGATCCTGTTTCTTCGTCTCTCTCCATCTATAAGGATTTGAAGTCCTGTCTTATTCAAGGATTTCCAGTCCTCTTCAGGGATTTCAAGTCCCCCGTCTTATCCAAGGATTTATAGTCCTCTTCAGGGATTTCAAGTCCCCTGTCTTATCCAAGGATTTATAGTCCTCTTCAGGGATTTCAAGTCCCCTGTCTTATCCAAGGATTTATAGTCCTCTTCAGGGATTTCAAGTCCCCTGTCTTATCCAAGGATTTATAGTCCTCTTCAGGGATTTCAAGTCCCCTGTCTTATCCAAGGATTTGAAGTCCTCTTAAGGGATTTCAAGTCCCCTGTCTTATTCAAGGATTTCCAGTCCTGTCTTATCCAAGGATTTATAGTCCTCTTAAGGGATTTCAAGTCCCCCGTACTCTTCAGGGATTTCAAGTCCCCCGTACTCTTAAGGGATTTCAAGTCCCCCGTACTCTTAAGGGATTTCAAGTCCCCCGTACTCTTAAGGGATTTCAAGTCCCCTGTCTTATCCAAGGATTTCCAGTCCCCTGAGAAGGATTTCAAGTCCCCCGCCCCCGATAAGGATTTCAAGTCCCCCGCCCCCGATAAGGATTTCAAGTCCCCCGATAAGGATTTGAAGTCCTCTTCAAGGATTTTCAGTCCCCTGAGAAGGATTTCGAGTCCTTTGAGAAGGATTTGAAGTCCCCTGAGAAGGATTTCAAGTCCCCTTTCTTCTTTAAGGATTTGAAGTCCTCTTCAAGGATTTTCAGTCCCCTGAAGAGGATTTCAAGTCCCCTGTCTTCTTTCTTTAAGGATTTGAAGTCCTCTTCAAGGATTTTCAGTCCCCTGAAGAGGATTTCAAGTCCCTTTTCTTCTTTAAGGATTTGAAGTCCTCTTCAAGGATTGTCAGTTCCCTGAAGAGGATTTCAAGTCCCTTTTCTTCTTTAAGGATTTGAAGTCCTCTTCAAGGATTGTCAGTTCCCTGAAGAGGATTTCAAGTCCCTTTTCTTCTTTAAGGATTTGAAGTCCTCTTCAAGGATTGTCAGTTCCCTGAAGAGGATTTCAAGTCCCCTGTCTTCTTTAAGGATTTGAAGTCCTCTTCAAGGATTTTCCGTCCACTGAAAAGGATTTCAAGTCCAAGGATTTCCAGTCCCCTGGAAGGGTCTATGAATCGGACTAGATACATTATACAAAATCAAACCGTCAAATGCAAGACCTAATTCTCCTTGTTATCTATCACTCTCGCTCGGATCTCCCTCAGTGAGGGAGATTTGACGATCGAGAAGGATTTCAAGTCCAAGGAAGATTTTCAGTCCCCTCGAAAGGATCTATGAATTCGACCCATTTCTATTATAGCTAAGAAAACTGTCGAGCGCAAGACCTAATTTTCCTTGTTATCTATCAATCTCGATCGGATCTCCCTCAGTGAGGGAGATTTGACGAGAAAGATCTCAATTCCAAAGATTTTGAGTCCCCTCGAAAGGGTCTATGAATTCGACCCATTTCTATTATAGCTAAGAAAACTGTCGATTGCAAGACCTAATTTTCCTTGTTATCTATCAATCTCGTTTTGAGATCCCTCGGTCTCAGTAGAGGGAGACTTTGACGAGAAAGATTTCAAGTCCAAGGAAGATTTTGAGTCCCCTCGAAAGGGTCTATGAATTCGACCCATTTCTATTGTAACTCAGAATGCCGTCGATTGCAAGACCTAATTTTCCTTGTTATCTATCAATCTCGATCGGATCTCCCTCAGTGAGGGAGATTTGACGAGAAAGATCTCAATTCCAAAGATTTTCAGTCCCCTCGAAAGGATCTATGAATTCGACCCATTTCTATTGTAACACAGAATGCCGTAGAGCGCAAGACCTAATTTCTTGGATTTGATTTCAATTCCAGGGGACCGCCATGGGCCTTAATTTGTTATCGCTGCAAAATCGTCCTGACGATAAGGAGTCGATTCCAAGTTAAGGGATTTAACGTCCCCTGGACTAACTATGAATCATAGATGTACTATCAAAGTCCAGAGGATTGTCGCTGCAAAATTGCCCCTGTCCAAGAATTTACAGTTCACTAGGAAATCATAGCTAGATCAATTATAGCTAAGAAAACTGTCGATTGCAAGACCTAATTTTCCTTGTTATCTATCAATCTCGATCGGATCTCCCTCAGTGAGGGAGATTTGACGAGAAAGATCTCAATTCCAAAGATTTTGAGTCCCCTCGAAAGGATCTATGAATTCGACCCATTTCTATTGTAACTCAGAATGCCGTCGATTGCAAGACCTAATTTTCCTTGTTATCTATCACTCTCGTTTTGAGATCCCTCGGTCTCAGTAGAGGGAGATTTGACGAGAAAGATTTCAAGTCCAAAGATTTTGAGTCCCCTCGAAAGGATTTCTGAATTTGATCCATTGATAGTGTACATCAGAATGCCGTCGAGCGCAACCCCCGTTTCTATTAAATTGAAAGAATCTGCGGCGGAAAGAAGAATTGGTCTCTTTTGCTTTCTTCTAGAAGTCTGAAGGCAACCCCGCCTTGAACGTACAGGTATCGGATGAAATGACTTATCCATTAGACGAAATTGGAGCATGGAATTCATCGGGAAGCGACCTGAATTGCTACGGAGCAGAAGACTGGGGGTGTGAACCGAATCATTTACACAACCGCTCCCATATGGGAATCACTTAGTCGCATGTACCATTAGGAGGGTTCAATCCTTGTAGTACTGCAAAGGATTGAACAATATTATGGATACCATCAGGAAATACTTATATCTCCTCCGGAAGAGACGAATGATCATTGGGAGGCGCGTGATCATTTCTCCGACACTGTTTCATCACCAATTACGGAAATGGACTAGTTGGAGCGACGGAAGTGGCTTTGGATACAAATCATTCAGAAAGATTCCATTATTTCATGTGACAACTCAAAATAGGTCTGGAATGAGGTATTCCGTGTAATCTCGATGATGGGATCCATTGATATACCCAGTAGAGTTGATGCTGGTACACGAACAATCATAGCTATTTCAATGGAACTCTTCGAAATCGAAGTAGATGGAGAAACTAATGGATCCTGTATGTAAATTGTTGATGTGTCACCCCCTTCGGTGAACATTAATTTAATTATCTTCGGATAGTGATATATAGAAATGACACTTGTAATGGGAGCTACCAGAACTAATGGGTACGAGCCAGCTTTCCATCCATGCCAGAAGGGGTAGGGTTTACCGGAAAAACCTGCTAATGGAGGGATACCCCCTGGGGATGGTAAACGTATAACTAGAGAGAATGTTAGAACAGGATCCTTCATGTATGGTCCCGCATAATCCCTAATGTTATCAGTTCCGGTTCGTGAACCAGATAAAGTGATGCGAGCGAAAGTCCCTAGATTCATGAATATGTAGATAGAAGTATAACTTATCATACTCGCATAGCCATTATCAGGATCCGCAGCAAGTATTCCAATCAGAATATATCCGATTTGGCTTATGGAGGAATATGCTAGCATACGTTTCATGCTTGTCTGAGTAACAGCAATTAGATTCCCCAATACCATGCTAAGGGTAGCTAATATTCCCAAAGCGAGATGCCATTCACTGGATAGGTATGAGAAAGTAATACCGAGGAGTCGTGTAGATAAAGCTAGAGCTGCTACTTTGGAAGTAGCAGAAAAAGAAGCAACGACTGGTGTAGGAGAGTTAGAGTCGGAGAGGAGATCCTCGATCTTCCCGCTCATTCAGAACCGTGCATGAAATTCTCACTTCACACGGCTCCTAGTTCGTAAGAGATTTCTAAGCTCCCAGAACCTTCCCCGTGTGTGTATCAAATCCACTTCTTCCTCGGTAATTCAATATGAGTAATAATTGGTAGCTTCTCGGGAAATCCCCTATCAGTGATTCCTTTTTAAAATGGTAGTTACCAACGTGGATACCTAATTACATCAAACGTGAGTGACGGGACCTTAAAGATTATACTGTATTATACCACAAGTGGGATTAACTAGCATCCATGGCTGAACGGTCAAGGCACCCAACTCATAATTGGCGAATTCGCAGGTTCGACTCCTGTTGGATGCAAACAAATGGGGGGAGAGGGTTTCATTCGGGTGACAAAGTGAGTAACCGAAATAGGGAGGTGGAGTATAATGGGTTCCGAAAACTATACGGGAACCAAGAAGTGGAAGCAATTATGAATTCGGATAGTAAGAGAGTTTGTTTGAATTGGAAGAGCTAAAGGGACACGAGAAAAATTATGGATAAATTGATAAATCAGATACTTACTGAAAAAACTATTCCTCCATTGCAACGAAACCAGTATACCTCCGATGTGAATCCAGAATCGAACAAGACTGAAGTCAAGAATTGGATTGAGCAACTTTTCAACGTTAAAGTAAGACACATGAATAGTCACCGACTACCAGATAGAAGGCGTAGGGGTAGAGCGTCCGGGTCGATGCATCGTAAGAGAATGATTATTACGCTTCACAAAAATGATTCCATTCCGCTATTTCTGAGCAAGTAACCCCCGCAAATTTCACTAACGACAAGGAGGAAGAGGAGATATGGTTATCTGATTATATAAAGCCTATACGCCTGGCACACGCAATAGATCCGTTTCAAGTTTTGAAGAAGTGACGAGATGTAAATCCCGGAAAGGACTGACTCGTGGTAGTGGACCAAGGAGCGGACGTACTAGTGGAGGGACTATTACTGCTAGGCATAGAGGAGGTGGTCATAAACGACTATATCGTGAAATTGATTTCCGACGGAATAAAAAAGATGTTGTTGGAAGAGTGGCAAGTGTCGAGTACGACCCCAACCGCAATGCATACATATGTCTCGTGAATTATGTGGATGGTGAAAAGAAACATATCTTACATACTTGAGGGGTAGAAATCGGAGACACTGTAGTATCCAGCCCCGAAGCATCTATTTCAAGTGGAAATGCCCTACCTTTGAGTGCGACTCGAATAAGTGATTCACGTATTCGGAAATAACCGATTGGATTTAGGGTTGAGTCCATAAACCCAACACTAGACTCGAGATTCTTGGATCTTCCGAGGTGGACTTCGATAGGGAAACCGAGGAGGGACAATAGCGGGTGGTCAGGTGTAATAGTATCAAATAGCTATTAACCTGCAGAGGTAGGATAATATGGAGAGAACTGGATGGTCTCGAACAGGGACAAGAAATCAAAGGGGCATCCTCTGTTCGGTGTGGCCGAAAGGCAGAGGAAACGGGTCACTCGCCGCGTTCGGTATGACGGTCAAAGGCAGAATCGAAGCCACGAAGCGGAGTGAGAATGAGTCTCCCGGGGGGACTCAATCCCGGTATTGAAAATGTCTCCTAAGTTATCTAGAACATCAAATGATGTTGGCGTGAATGACTGAATTCATTGATTCTGTTGCTGAATGAGTTGCGAGACAGAAGCCAGATGCCGGTGGAGAACCCGAGGGTGTAGAAAAAGCTGGATATGCGAGTTTACCCTAGAACTGGTACTTTCATTTCTCGTTGGCGACATCCGGCGAGGATATCGCCTTCTGTATCCGGAAAGCTGTATGCTTTGAAAAGGGCTCGTACAGTTTGGGAAGAGATTCTATCCCGAATACTGGGGAGTAAAGGGTCTACTTCAACCAAGATACCTCTAGGTACGGTCATACATAACGTAGAAGTAATACCCGGGAGAGGTGGATGATTAGTTAGAGCGGCTGGTGCTACGGCAAAAGTGATTGCAAAGGAAGGTTGATTGGCTACATTAAGATTACCCCCCGGCGAGGTTCGTTCAGTATCTCAGAATTGTTTAGCTACTGCGGGACGAGTCGGAAACGTCGACATCAATAATGAGGGTTCGGGAAAGGCTGGATCTACGCGGTGGTTAGGTAAACGTCCAAAAGTGAGGGGTACAGCTATGAATCCCGTCGATCATCCGCATGGGGGGGGGGAAGGCAGAACACCCATCGGTAGGAAGAAGCCATTAACTCCATGGGGTTGTACGGCACTCGGAATGAGGAGTCGGGAAAGCGGTAGATACAGCAATCCGTTCATCCTTCGCCGCCGTAAAAGTAATTAATTGGTAGAAAGACTGGGTGGAGGGTAATTAACTATGGCACGTCCACTCAAGAAGGGTCCTTTTGTAGCTAATGATCCAGTAAGAAGAATCGAAATTCTCAATATCCGGAAGGAGAAAAAGATAATAATAACCTGGTCTCGTGCTTCCGCAATAGTTCCTATCATGATCGGTCATACCATTGCTGTTTACGATGGGCGGGAGCATCTACCCATTTATATAACTGACCGTATGGTGGGTCACAAACTGGGTGAATTTGTACCTACCCGGAGTTTCCGGGGACATGCCAGAAGCGATAAAAAATCTCGTCGATAATTGGGGAATCATATTTCATGGGAACCGAGAAAGAATCAGAGGTAAAGGAGGCGCAAGCTTCGTCCAGACGTGTTAATATGTCGTCTACAAAAGTACGACGAGTCATTAATCAGATTCGGAATTGTTCGTATGAACAAGCCCTTGTACTACTCGAATTTATGCCTCGCAGAGCATGTCACCCCATATTGCAATTGATCCTTTCCGCAGCCGCAAATGCTAATAACAATTATGGATTGACTAAATCTAATTCGTTCATCAGCGAAGCCTGAGTGGATAACGGTACCAGTCTGAAGAGATTTCGACCCAGGGCTCAGGGACGTGGTTACCCAATCAGAAAACCTACCTGTCACGTGATTACTAAAATGAAGAGCAAAAGGTAGAGCCGATACTAACTACATATTGACAAGTAGAAGTGGGGGAGGGGTTGTATGTATATATATATACATATATATGTGTATATATATATATATACCGGGTAGATATTGGTATTGAAATACAGGAAAACATCTACGGGGCAAAAGATTCATCCACTTGGTTTTTGACTTGGCATAAATCAGAGGCATTACTCCCACTGGTTCGCGCAACCAAAAGATTATCCGAGATTCCCCGAGGAAGATGAGAGAATACGTACTTGCGTTAGGGAGTATGTACGGAAGCATATAAGGGATTCCTCAAATTATGGGGGAATTGCACATATAGAGATCTACCGGAAGACGGACCTAATTCAGATAGAAATTCATACGGGATTTCCAGATCTATTGATTGAGGGACGTAGCCTGGGAATCGACCAATTGAAAGCGAATATGGAAGAATCATTAGGTTTTGGGAATCGGAAGCTTCAAATAATCCCAGAATAATATCCTCCAGCCGTATGGCGAACCGAGAATTCCGGCGGAACATATTGCTCCACAATCAGAGAATAGAGTAGCTTTCCGTAGGACTATGAAAAAAGCTATTGAACTAATTAGAGAAACTAATAGTGGGGGCGTTAGGATACAAATAGCGGGGCGTCTCAATGGTAATGAAATGGCTCGCATTGAGTGGGCCAGAGAAGGTAGAGTCCCCCTCCAAACTATCAGGGCTCGTATTGGTTATTGCTACCACCCAGCTCAAACCATCTATGGGGTTTTAGGCATAAAGATTCGGGTATTCCGGGATATGGGATAATTATTCCTACTTTCCGACCCCCCACCCCTCCCGTTCCCTCCTCTCCTACTCTCTTGGGGAGTTGAAAATACTTAATAGATATTGGGATACATGATTACTTTGTGGTGCCAGGATCCGCAGGCTTATTCTATTCCAATTCCATAGGGGGGAGGGGAGCATACAGTAACGTCTCGATAAATTTCTGCTACGCTTAGTGTGCGACTCGACCGAATGAAGTTCCTCTGTTTATAGATAAGACGGATTGGTAGGTGGATCCCCACTGCTAATAACTGGAATGTCAGCTGGGGTTCGTAGCCGTATCAACGCAAAGTCTTTGTCCTCGGGAAGGGAAATCTTTCCAGTGAAGCGGAAAATTATATTGATTCTTGGGTGATCTGGGGGGAAACAGAAACAAGAAGTAATCAATAATCTCGTGCGATCGTATGGTTAACGACTCGACTCTCGGGAAGCAGTGTGGTATAGCATGATGGAGACGCGGTCTTGGAAATACCGACTAAGTCTTTTCCGATGCGGGGGGGGGGAGGGGGGGGAGCCTCGAGTCAATGAACACTAATGGAGATGACTCACAATAAGTACTTATTTGGCAACTGAGAGGCTCCGCTGCAGAGAGATAACCCAAGCGTTTATGGAGGGGAACTACGGAAACGATGGAACCTTCCGAGTCGATCGATTGTTTCACTATCAGCGATTCGGCGGATGGGATGGCGGGGGAAACCCACTCCTCATCGAATTGAGATATGAAATAGCAAATTCTGATGAAGATGAGAGATCGAGTCGATTTCCGCCCGTGGTTGTATTACCGACTAATATCCTAACTGCTATGAATGGGAGAATCATACGGAGGGGGGTAGGTAAATGAGCAAAAAGACAAAAATCATTTTGGTACTGACGCAAAATTTCCTACTTTGTCTCTTCCCAGAATTGAAAGATCTCCAAAACAGGGGGAAACGGTACTGAATTCATGAGGAGCCGGGTGAGGGAAAACTTTCACGTCCGGTTCTGTATGAGAGACGGAATGATTTCACCGCTATCGACTGTGACCCCAAACGATCCAAATTTCGTAAACAACATAGAGGAAGACTGAAAGGAATTTCCACTCGTGGGAATCGTGTTTCTTTTGGAAAGTTTGCCTCACAGGCCCTCGAACCTTCGTGGGTCACGTCTAGACAGATAGAGGCGGGGAGGAGAGCAATAACGCGTTATGCCCGGCGGGGTGGTAAGTTATGGATACGCGTCTTTCCCGATAAACCAATCACTATGAGACCTGCGGAAACACGTATGGGATCAGGTAAGGGATCTCCGGAATATTGGGTATCTGTGGTTAAACCGGGTCGAATACCTCATGAAATAAGTGGAGTATCGGGAAACATAGCTCGAACTGCTATGCGAATAGCTGCGCATAAAATGCCTGTACGTACCCAAGTGGTGACCGCTACGGAATTATGATTTTTGGGGGGAGTAGGAAGGGAGGGTGGAATCAGATAGAGATTTATTTCTATTTTTATTTCCCCCTCACTTAGCAATTTGATGGTGTGGGAAAGGCATTTCCAACCGATACAGGGAACATGGAGATTGAGGGTTTCCCCCTATCCCGAAGAAAGATGGGATGAATGGAAAATACATACGGGTAGCTATTCACCTGCAAATGAGTGAATAGATCTATTTTTTCCCCCTACCAATTAAGAAATGATTCAACCTCAGAGTTACCTAAATGTAGCAGACAACAGCGGGGCTAGGAAATCGATGTGTATTCGGGTGCTAGGGACCAGTAATCGTAGATACGCAGGAACTGGTGGTACTACTACAGGTGTGATTAAAGAAGCGGTACCCAACATGTCTCTGAAGAGATCGGAAGTAGTTAGAGTAGTGGTGGTATGTACCCGTAGAGAGATCAAACGTGACAATGGAATTATTTCGGGGTTTGGTGACAACGCGGCAGTCGTTATCAACCAAGAGGGAAATCCTAGAGGAACTAGAGTCTTCGGTCCAGTAGCTAGGGAATTAAGGGAATATGATTTTGCAAAAATAGTCTCACTGGCCCCTGAAGTATTATAGAAAATAGGGAATGGAATACGTGGGAATGGGGAGTCACTCTTCGACTGGGACATACTTTTTTCCATTTCCACGGGGGAATATATACTCCTTCAAGAATCCGGAATCTTCGGGTAGTTCGGAGAAGCAAAATGTAGAAAGGGGGGGGGGGAGATTGGTAACATGGGGTGGGGGGGGGCGGAATCTCTCCCGCCAGCTACATCCCGATTCTCTTTCGACTCGGTAGCAATAGTAGCAGCAGCGTCAACAACGGAATCTACCTATAACCTAAAAACTCTTATTGAGGGATGGGAATTCGGTGTAGGATATTGACACGAACAATATACCCCCGATGGGGTCGGTAGTGAGGTAGTGATAGCAGAAAGATTAGGATTCATCCTAGACTCAATAACTGATGATTGATATTTCACGAGTAACGATACCATTTCTACCATGATTACTCCCCCGTGAAATGCGAATGCAAGGAGAAAGGCGACAGTCCAACTACCTGCCACTGGTATTACTAGAGGTATTGCACGAATCTTATTGGAGGAGGGTTCTGTGAAAGATACTGCGGAACATAGAGAAAAAATGAAGGATTTTCTGGATGTGACCTTGAAATATTAAGGCAGAGGGAGAAAACCATGTGTCACAACTCTCAAACGTATCAGCAAACCTGGCTTGAGAATCTATTTTGACCATCGAGGAATTCCGAAAGTATTAGGCGGCATGGGAATTGTAATTCTACCAACATCTCAAGGACTTATGACGGATCGAGAGGCCCGACGAAGGGAAATTGGGGGGGAAATCCTGTGTTACATTTGGTAGTTAATGCAGTTACCGTATAAATCTGCTACCACTTCTTCCTAAAATTACTAGGAGTGGGGAATAAACTAGTATCATTCTTGACAGGATCCGTTAGTGATACAGGGGGGGTATCTCTTCCAAATGGTGGTGAAACAAAATCTGATTGACGTGGAAGGTACAGTCACGGAATCGCTTCCTAATGCCATGTCTTGAGTATGTTCGGATAATGGATGCCAAGTCTTAACTCATATATCGGGAAGAATCCGACGTAACTACATAAGAATACTACCAGGGGATAGAGTGAGGGTCCAATTGAGTCCCTATGATCTTACTAAAGGCTGCATCACTTATCGTCTCAGGAATAGACAAGCGAATGGCACTTAGTAGCAACTTCTGCTACCGAAAAGTCATTTATTTATAATCATTCACACAATCATTCGGGATCGAAGGACGAGGGAAATAGGGCTTGTCTAATCTTTCATAAGATTCACCAGATTCGGGGTTATAGATATGAAAATTCGTGCTCCCGTTCGTAAGATACGTGAGAAACGTCGACTGATTCGTAGACGAAGACGAATCATGGTAATCCGTTCCAATCCGAAGCACAAGCAGAAGCAAGGATAATAAATGGAATACGGGACTAGATAGGAGGAGAAATATTACCTAGTTGTAGTTCGTTTGTCGCAGATAATTAGTAAGTTATGCCAAGCAGCACGAAAAGGATTCGTTCACGAAAGGGAAAACGTAGAATACCAAAAGGAGTTACACACATTCAAGCAAGTTTTAATAATACCATTGTTACCGCTACGGATGTTTGAGGACAAGTCGTTTCGTGGTGTTCCGCTGGTGTATGCGGATTCAGGGGTGCGAGGAAAGGTACACCATTTGCTGCTCAGACTGCGACGGAAGGTGCCATTCGTACTTCGATTGATCAGGGTATGAAGCAGGCGGAAGTAATGATAAGCGGACCCGGACCGGGAAGAGATACGGCTTCGAGGGCTATTCGTAGAAGTGGTATAATTCTCAGTTTCGTGCGTGATGTGACCCCGATGCCGCATAATGGATGTAGACCCCCCAAGAAAAGGCGTGTCTAGTTTCCGACTATCAACTGCTTTGAATAAAGAGGGACCCAATTACGATTCAAGATGAAATACCAATCTCTACTCAGGCGATTCAATGGAAATGCATTGAATCCAGGATGGAAAGTAAGCGTCTTCATTATGGTTGTCTTGTTATACCTCCCCCCAAGAGAGGCCAAGTTAATACTGTGGGAATCGCTATGTGTAGAGCTTTACCTGGAGAGGTGGAGGGAACGAGTATAACACATGCGAAATCCGAAGGCATGAAGCATGAGTATTCCACAATAACGGGCATTTGAGAAACAATACACGACATTTCAGTTAATTTGAAAGAAATTGTACCTCAAAGCGATTCTAATGATGTTTAAAAAGCATTTCCATCGATTCATGGTCCTAAGAAGGTGACAGCTGGTGACATATCATTCCCGCCGTCTGTTAAAGCGATTGATGAGTCGCAACATATAGCTACCACTACCCAATCAATGTCCGTGAATGTAGAGTCGAAGATCGGGAGGGGTCGTGGATATTGCGTACAAGATCCGAAGCTGTGTGAAGATGGGGAATTTCCCATTGATGCTGTATCTATGTCTGTTTGAAATGTAAATCATAGCATTCACCTATTTGGAAATGGTAGAGAGATACAAGAAATACCATTCATGGAGATATGGACCAATGGTGGTTTGACTCCGAATGAGGCACCTTGCGAAGCGTCTAGAAATTCAACAAATTTATTCATTCCTTTTCCACATATGGGGGAAAATAATACTTCTTCTACTGGAGGTGGCGAGGATTCTTCCAATCCGACGGA
Source organism: Dipteris shenzhenensis (assembly GCF_047967505.1). NCBI lineage: Eukaryota > Viridiplantae > Streptophyta > Polypodiopsida > Gleicheniales > Dipteridaceae > Dipteris > Dipteris shenzhenensis. The sequence goes on along the minus strand of NW_028239719.1, from coordinate 13,692 downwards.
CTTTTCTTATCCTCCAAACGATATGGATGAATCGACGCGAGAGTTTGTGCTTAAACATACATTCATTGATCAACTAGAATTGCCTGTTAAGACTTATAACTGTCTTAAACGAGTTGGTATACGTACGATCTGGGACCCACTGAATTACAGTCAGGAAGATTTAGAGAAAATCAAGAACTTTGGAAGAAAATCTGTAGATTAAGTATTGAAAACTTTATGGGAACGTTTCGATATAGAATTACCCAAGAACAAATCGTATGTTGATTGGAAAAAAGATGGGTAAATACTCAAATATATTTTACCTAGTTCCCAACCCATTCCTCATTCTAACCCTTAGGGGGTAAACCGAAACCAGTGGAGGATCGGTATCGGTAAGAATCGGGGTAGACGAGTTAACTTTGTTTGTTTATCACGCCACGGGAGGAGGGGACAGTTAGTTATCTGACTGGATCTGGGGGGGTCTTGGATCGAAACGATCCAACCCCAGATCGACTATTTACCACATGGAGGATCGGCTTTTTTTTGGTGCCAGATCGATCCTAAAATAGTCCCAAAGTTGAAGATCCATCGATGGGTAAAGCTGCTCCGATGCCTAACCGAATAGCTACTGCAGTACCAATCGGAGAAACCGTTGTAGCTACTGAACGTCGAAATGGATTCTGAAATTTATTCACATTCTCGAGAAAAGGCACGGTCAACGAACCTGCCGGTACCGACGCCATCAAAGGGACACCCAATGATTTATTAGGAACTGTACGGAGTATTTGAAACACGGGAAAGAAATACCACTCGGGTAGTATCTCTAGGGGAGTTGCAAAGGGATTCGCTGGTTCACCGATCATCGATGGTTCTAGAACTGCCAAACCTACGGTACATGCAATGGTTCCTAAGATTACTACGGGAAATATATATAAGAGATCGTTGGGCCAAGCAGGTTCTCCGTAGTAGTTGTGTCCCATACCCTTGGCTAGTTTTGCTCTTAAAACAGGATCACTCGGGTCAGGTTTTTTTGTTATTGGGATAGACTTCTCACTCCCCCGGTAGAATCGGACGTGGAGATTTCTTATCAGCCGGCTCAAGCAAATCCTCGAATATTTCCGTTTACAAATTCCAGTGGGGAACCGGAGGAGTCGTAACTTCATAATAATCTCTGATACTTCCCGAAGCGAGAACCCTTGAAAAACGGAGAGTTATTCTACGGAATAGCTTATTATCCGAGTGAGCTTAAGAAATTTCTCCTCAAGAAGCTTCTTGGATGATCTCGTATCCCACACACGCGTCGTATCTACCCACAGATACGAGACTCTTGAGAAACAGTACCTGTGCGGGATCTTAACTTGTTACAACTTCGGCTTCCTCTTCCCCCGGATCGTTCTCTTACTCCGACGGTTGTTTCTCCGCATCGTACCAAATGCAGAGGAAGTGGATGCATTTTGAAAACCATATGTTTGAAGGGGTGAAACTGCCTGTGACTCGGGTATGCATGGGATTAGACGGAGCCTTAAGGATGAGTTCGACCATAGGAAGCATTCCCCAAAACACCTCATAGGAAGGGAAGTGTTTTCATATCCAAGTTTTAAACCCCAATTATGAGGTTGGGGAGAGTTGGAGCGGAGACACATACTTTAGTGTGGCAGCATTCGGTATAAGATCTGCATAGCCTATGTTTCGATACAAGTCACACACTCCCATAATCCGATCTTCCGCCTCCAGACACTTCAATTCATTTCCCTCGACAATTCGAGATAGGAATTCGGTCCACTAAGGAGTCTTCTATTTCTCTTGGTGAGAAAGACTAGTGGCAAGGAAAAAATAACCCCTCATCTTGTAGATTGGGGTCCTCCCGCGGATAGATCAATCAATACCACCCATCCGCTGGATTATAGATTTTCATTACAAGGGACCCGAAATGCCTTGTTTACGGATCATCGGGAAGTGCATTAGCATAGAAACAGCTGTGAGAGGCGGTGAGACGAAAGTGTGTGAACTATAGAAACGAGTCAATGTAGATTGACCTACACTAACACTTCCTCGTAGTAGCTCCACCAACGGAGATCCTATTAGAGGAATGGCTTCCGGTACGCCGGTTACAATCTTAACTGCCCAGTAACCGATTTGGTCCCGAGGCAAGGAATATCCGGTTACACCAGAAGATACAGTTGGTACGGCTAGAATTACACCAGTAACCCAAGTTAATTCACGAGGTTTTTTGAACCCTCCTGTGAGATAGACACGAAATACGTGTGGAATCATCATTGAAACCGTCGTACTTGCTGACCATCAATGAACAGATCGAATTAGCCATCCAGAATTCACTTCGGTCATTATATATTGAACTGAGGAAAAAGCTTCTGTAACGGTCGGACGATAGTGAGAAGTCGTGGCGGAACCAGTAGCTACCTGAACCAAAAAACGAGTCGATGTGATTCCCCCCAAGCGATGAAAAATGTTCACATGAGGAGGAACATATTTACTGGTAATGTCATCAGCAATCGCCTAAATCTCAAGACACTCTTCGAACCAATCGTATACTTTATCAAGATAGGCGGGCTTCTACGACCCCCCCCCATACAAACTGTACGTGAGTATTCAACCTCATACGGCTTAAACGAAAACGTCTGAGTAACCCTCCGTTCTACTACTAATCACTTCGTGTGGCGAAATATATTGATCGGACACATTCCGATCCGTGGGAAGGAGAAGGTGAGTTGACTAGTGAAAGATTCCGTCGGAATTTTGCTTTAATCTCGTGTCGGCTTTTGGCCATGGGAGGAAATAAGGACTCCAGCGTCTCGAGGAATCTCTTCGTCTTATCGTTAGGTTTATCCGGGGGAATAACCGAGATAAATAAATGGATAGAGTTTCTATCGTTTCAATGTCAATATCTGGATATCTGTGAACCTTAGATCCCCACTACACTCCGACGAATCCCCTCATTACTAGGTACGAAGATTGAATGGGTGGCAATTCTTCCTCGTTAACATCTTGTGGAACGAAGCGGTTAGTGTTTCGAAGCAGAGACGCAATCAAGTATGAGTAGTTATTCTCAATTCTCAAATACGGAAGTGTTATATCAAACATATGATTAATAGCTACCTCGGTTTATAAATAAGAGGTTGGATCTTCTATTCGACGTTGGGTGACAATCCTGTGGCGAAGTCTGAGTGGTAGATTCATACGAATTAATCATAGTTCAGACATTATTGATTAATATATTAACCCTTGCGCTTTGGATGCTAATCACCCGACCGCTATCCAGCAAGATAATAATACCTCCCCTATAGGAAATAGATCGTCTATCTATTGAACCAGATTGACTGTAACGAGTCACACACCCGTATTATCAAGATCCTTGGAAGTTTGAGTTACGCGGTTCAACTACCCCTCCGCGGGAGGGATTTCCTACCGCTCCCCAGCTATGATGGCTGGGGGAGCTCGGAATAACAATCCGGTCTTTTTTTACCAACTTATCGGGATACCATCCAGTAAGACGGAGGAGTTATATATTTCCGGGATGGTGACTGGGAATACTGCAAATAGAGCCATGAAGAATCCCATCGGGAGAGTAGTCCCCCAACCAGGAGCAACTTTACCATATTCCGAATTGAGTGGTTTTAAAGAGATTCCCAAACCACTAATCTTAGGTTTGCCTTTTGGGGTGTCATCGATAATCTTCGTAGCCGTATAACTTATTCGATTGATTGAGAGTTGATAACTTTATATGCTATTATACTGAAAACGAACCATCACTGTTTTGGATTACCTAGCAACGGAAACTGCAACTCTGGTCGCTATCTCTATATCTCGCCCACCCGTCAGTTTTACCGGCTATGCTTTGTATACCGCTTCTGGTCAACCCTCCGCGGAGCTTAGAGATCCCTTCGAAGAACATGAGGACTGATTAGACTGGGGGACCTTCCTATAGTAACGAAGGAAGGTCTCTTATTCTCCCCCCCTCCCTGTGCTTTTGGTGCTTCTGGCGCTTCCGCTCGTGGAAGAGGGATACTCGCGCGGGAGAGATAGCTGTTTCTCCAGGAAGTTAAGTATCATTTCTTCCCCTTACTAAGGATCCTGGGTGGCTCTCGGAAGAATATGGCAAAAAATATTATACCTAGAGTGGCTACCGGTAGAAATGTATAAACCAATGCTTCCGTGGATTCGGTCGTGGAATGGGATTTCGGGGATGACTTTCGCACTAATTTGTAAATTCCTTAGTATTTTCTTCGTGTTTCTCCAACGGCACCCACTAACTTCCTTCCCCCCAGGCCCGAACCACTCAACCGGACCAAGTGGTTAAATTACCTGGGTGTATCTGCGATAGGGAGTGGTTGCTACAAATAATTTCATTGATTAAATACCCGAATCTGGGAATTGGGATGGACAAAGAGAAGATCTCTCAAACGATTCGTCTCTTGGTACTTGGATCCCCCAACTTCTGGAATGCTCCAAATTCGACTTGAGAATCTAAGTCGGGATCGATACCGGCGAACACGTCTCTGAACAAGGTTCTAGCACCGTGCCAGATGTGTCCGAGGAAGAGAATAAGAGCAGGCGTGGCATGACCAAAAGTAAACCGACCTCGAGGACTACTACGAAAGACACCGTCCGATTTCAAAGTGGCACGATCAAATTCAGAGATCTCGCCTGATTAGGCACGTCTAGCATATTTCTTCACCGTAGCGGGGTCGCTGAAACTAGTTCCATCTAGTTCACCACCATGAGATTCGACAGTTACACCTACTTGTTCAACACTGTATTTTGATTCCGCCCGTCTGAATGGAACATCCGCCCTTACGATGCCTTCCCCGTCGACCAGGACCACCGGGAATGTCTCGAAGAAGGTGGGCATACGGCGCACAAGTAACTCATGACCTTCCTTATCCTTGAAGACGGCGTGCCCTAACCAACCGACAGCTATTCCGTCACCGTTGTCCATAGCACCTGCTCTGAACAATCCACCCTTGGCTGGGTTATTACCAATATAATCATGAAAAGCTGATTTCTCGGGAATTTTGGACCACGCTTCCGATAAACCAGAATTTTCAGCTTTGCTAGCACGGATCCGCCGATCTATCTCTTGCTGAAAATATCCCTGATCCCATTGGTAACGGGTGGGACCAAATAACTCGATTGGAGTGGCGGCGGAGCCGTACCACATAGTCCCAGAAACTACGAAGGCGGCGAAGGAAACGGCAGCGATACTGCTGGACGAAACGGTTTCAACATTCCCCATGCGTAGGGCCTTGTATAACCGTTGGGGGGGACGAACACTAGGATGAAATGGACCGGCTAGTATACCTAAAATACCTGCTGCGATATGGTGAGAAGCTATTCCTCCCGGAGTGAAGGGATCGAAACCCTCAGCTCCCCGAGCCGGATCCACAGGTTGTACTTTACCGGTTAATCCATAGGGGTCCGATACCCAGATACCGGGCCCAAATAAACCAGTTACGTGAAATGCTCCAAAAGCAAAGCGAAGTACTCCTGATAAGAATGAATGAATTCCAAAAATTTTGGGTAGATCGAGGGATGGTTTTCCCGTGCGTTCGTCGCGAAACAAATCCAGGTCCCAATGGACCCGATGCCGGATAGCAGCTAGAAATAATAAACCGGATGGGATAATATGAGCTGCAGCTACACCTTCATAACTCCAGATACCTGCGTCAGTTACGGTATCTCCGGTAATGCTCCAACCCCCCCATGACTTCGTTATTCCGATACGGGTCATGAATGGGATGACGAACATACCCTGTCTCCGCATCGGATCAAGAACAGGATCAGATGGGTCGAAAACCGCTAATTCATACAGAGCCATTGAACCAGCCCAACCAGAGACCGGAGCCGTATGCATTAGATGTACAGAAATTAAGCGACCGGGATCATTTAGTACAACAGTATGAACGCGATACCGAGGCAAACCCGTTGGAAACCCCTTTGTTGAAAATGAATGGACACTACGTGACTTTCTCGCGTCGGAAGCCTGCGCTATAAAGAAGTGGAAGAGACTCTCTTCAATCCTGAATGGAGATCCCACTTGGAATGATACGTGTAAATACATTGGTGTATAGGCGGACGTATCGGTGTGGGGAGCCGAGAATCCCCCCCTCCTAGCGGAGGGAAAGACATAGATATTTTAGCATTTACATCTTTTACGCAACAACGTAGAGATTGGTCCCATCTATCTCGCGGGAAATATTCCACCACCAATCAGATCTCGGATCCCTCGGCTATGTACCACGGATTCCACGAGTAGACGCCTCAAGAGATGCAAATTCATTCCGACTAGACATGTTATAATACAACACAAGCCTCCACTTCCATCGGGTGTTACGCTTTCGTTTAAGAGACAACTACAACTTACTACCGGTTTCCGTATGCCAATTGGTGTTCCGAAGGTGCCCTTTCGTCTACCTGGGGAAGAGGATGCGGTTCGGATTGACGTATAGTGCGACTCGTTAGACATATCGAGTTGTATGGAGCTACTCCCCATCATTTCTCATCCGAGCGATGTGTCTCTATCTCACTCAGACTGATTCTTTGGTAGTCGAACGCGTGAGACTGGAACGAAAGATTCGATAAAAGATCCATCAATCGTCGGAATCCATGGCTAGTTGGAACTAACAGATTCGCCAGGCTTCGGTCGCTAAATCCCGCGAGTCGATGATGACAAGGATAACCACAAGATTGAATGGGACTTGAATTAGTCAGTGAGTCGGGGTGGGGTGCGGGATCTGAAAGATGGAGTGGGGAAAGAGGAAATGAAACTATTTGTTCTACATGTACAAATAATGATCGGATTTATATCTCCCCGAAGTAGAAAATGAGCCTAAAGATTCTTTTGAGAGGGACTCAATTATGAACAAGAAAACATTGGTGGGAGGGGGGGGTGTACCCCCCCCCCCCACCAATTGAGATATGGTTCAAGATGTTTGGGAGACCGAAGAGACGAACCTGAACCATAAATGGAATACTGGAAAATGGATTAGATTGGGAGGGTGAAAGAGGTTTTCATTAACGGTGATACATGAAGTATCTCTTCCTAAGGGATGTAGAACCTGTTTTGCTCCTTCTCGTACCGGACCCATGCTGGTATACCGGAACCACTGGAGCCGTATGCTTCTAACGATGCTCGTACGGTTCCGGAGGAGGGGGGCGCGGAGACCTATCCTGATCAACCGTCTCTATCGAGAGAGGCTTCTTTTTTTGGGTCAGCAAGTGGATGACGAGATTGCAAATCAACCGATTGGTATCATGATGTACTTGAATGGGGAGGACGAAACCAAGGATACGTATTTGTATACAAACTTTCCCGGTGGGGCAGTATTATCAGGAATATCTGTTTATGATGCTACGCAATTTGTTGTACCGGATGCACATACCATTTGCATGGGATTAGCCGCTTCAATGGGATCTTCCATTTCAACCGGAGGAGAGATAACCAAACGTATAGCACTGCCTCACGCTTGGCGCCAATGATTTGTATGGGTCGAAACTATGCCTCCGCCCGATTGCGGTAATAATAGCATGGCACTTAAAACTTGGTGGAATTCTAGGTATGTGTGCAAGGACCGAAGTAGTGAAGCACCGAGATAGTGAAGTGAGTCAGGAAATTCTTCGGTAGGGATTCACCACCAGTAAGTGCATCTACTCTAGCGTCGCAGAAATCCTGGGGTGAGGGATGAATCCCTACAATTTATCCCGAATCGAAGGATCTTGATTCTATCTCCCGTAGAGAATATCCATATAAAACCTTGGGATTGCTGGAAGGGATGAAGCAACGGAACCACCATAGTACTTCTGGTAAGAAAGGGTGGTATATGTAATTTCTAAGAAGCTGGCTCTGGATAAGAGATAAGAACCCCACCCGATTTCTGGAATTGGGATTCTTCCACTTGCAAAATATTTGGTAGTCAGACACGGAGCCGTATGCAGAAGGAGCTGCCCGTACGGTTGTCTTCGGATTGAATTGCAACGATACTGAATCAGGGTTATGATTCATCAACCTGCGAGTTCCCATTATGATGGACAGGCGGGTGAATGTATTATGGAAGCAGAAGAAGTATCGAAACCTTGTGATTGTATTACTAGGGTTCATGTATAAAGAACCGGCAAACCTTTATGGATGATCTCCGAAGACATGGAAAGAGACGTTTTTACGTCAGCGAAAGAAGCCGAAAATCATGGTATTGTAGATCCCGTAGCATCAGAAAACTCTCCAGATTCAAGATTAATTTAGTAACTTCTACTGCTTGGTGGGGAATGTCCGGGACTCACGAGGAGTCTCCCGATATGAACAGGGGAGATCCCTACATTCCGGTACTTTAGGAATCGATACTATTTGGGTGTGGGTATTTACCAAATGTCATTCACGAATATTGATTTGCGGGGGGGGGGGGGGAGGAGCAACACCCAATTCCTCCCTCTCCCAGGTTTATGACTTGTGTGAATCACCGCTATCTCCACCACTTATTCCATCTCCCATATTTTCTATATGAGGTTGCCCGGGAGATAAGGATTCTACCAACTCAATGATTGAGGTGTCCTCCATGGTTAGGAATAGTCCGAACCCCAAAACCCTGCATCTTTTGGATATGCCAACCAATCAACAACTTATTAGGAACGCAAGACAACCAATGGAGATTGGAACAAAATCCCCTGCCCTTCGGGGGTGCCCCCAACGCAGAGGGGTATGTACCAGGGTGTATGTGCGACACGTTTGAATCGTAAACCAAATGATATTGGGGGGTCGGTGTCGCAGCAAGATCCCTTCACTGTAATTAGGCAAAGATCCGTCATCTATATCCTTTACTGAGAGACGAAAATTCATAGTTCTGATTGGTGCAAATCCAATCATCTTAGTGTGAGATGAGAAGCAACTTATCAGTGATACTAAAAAAATCACTAAGCGACGTGGGGATGAGGATATCGATTCCCATATCTCTGCTGGAATCCCTGCAATGGCGGTAGCTTTGCTTTGGGTCAACCATCCAGCCAACTACCGAAGTGAAATACCGTTACTATACAAATAAGTCTTTCTAGGATGAAACTCTTTACCTGATCTCTCAAGTCTTGAGTGGAGCCGGGGATTGGAAACTATACGACTTACCAACAGTAATTCCATTTCCCCCGTCATCGGGAAATCATAGGCTCCGGTGTATAGGAAGGACCCAACTGTCGAGGAAGATACTACGGAAACTTTGGAATCCATAACTCCCTCTGGTGCAACTTCTTTATCAAGAGGCATCTGATCTCGGGGATTTGTGGACGGGAAGGTTAAGGTAGCAAAAGCCATTGGAATCATTATTTTCTACGTCAGATAGGAAAGTCTCTTGCGGGAATTGTTCTTTCAAAAGAATTAAGTGACCAGATTCAGATTCTATTTCAACTATTTCTGATCCTACTAATCCGAATAATTCGGATATCAGGAGTGCGGGAATTGAGAGTTTTGGTGTGCCACCGCGACCGTGCATGCCACCAGATCTACACTTAGCAATTCCGTCTTCTTGCTAGAAGGATGCATCCAGACGGTTCCGATGATATGAGAGAGGTGGGATTCATTCGGGACTGAAGGGGGGGGGGGGGGGTTGTATCACCAGTGTGACAGACAGAGTCCCCAAAGAATAATTTTGATATTTTGTGAGGGTAAACACTCAACGACTAGGGTAAAACGCGGATCTGTGGCTCGGAAACGTCGCAAAAGTATTCCTGAAATTACATCTGGATTTAGGGGAGCTCATTCAAAGCTATTTAGAACGGCGAATCAACAGGAAATGAAAGCATTGGCTTCTGCTTATCGAGATAGGAGTAATCGAAAGAGAGAAATTTGTCGCTTACGGATTGCCCGGATCAATGCAGCAGCACGAGGGAATGGAATTTCTCATAATAGGATGATTCACAATTTATATGAAAATCGAGTTTATCTGAATCGCAAAATACCTGCATAGATAGCTATCCTAGATACTCACTGTTTTTCCGAGATTGCACAACTACCAGTATACGAATCTACTGGTTGAAAATAAGAAACCTCTCCGGATATTGTCTCCCGGAGAGGCGGAACGGACGGTAGTAAACTACAAATATTCCACCCGGAGTATTGGTTCCGACTCCTATTCATTTCTCCATTTAGGGTTAATAGGATCGAGTAGTCGGTTGAATGCCAAATCTTTCAAACTAGAACTTAATTGTCTAGTCGCTAGCAATGCAAGGTCTAATTCTCGTTATTCGAGAACGGTGGCAAAGCTAAAATACGAGCTCTTTTGATTGCGACAGCTATTGAGTGCTGTTGTTTCGGGGTCAACCTACTCATTCATCTGGGTGAAATCCTTCCCTGTTCACTTACAAATCGACGGAGTAAACTTATATTTCTGTAGTCAATAATCTCGTCGGATCGGATGGATGGAGAACGTCTACGCGAAGACTGCTTAGATTTATTCGTGATACCTTTCATGACATTTCCGAAAACTATTGATTATTTTCCAGTTGATTAGAAACAGATCACTTATTTCTTCGACTCTTTGTGAATGGTATGTTTGTAGCAGCAGGGACAGTATCTCCTCGATTCCAATCAAGTAGGTGTATTGCGACGATTCTTACGCGTAGTATATCGAAAAATACCTAGAGATTTGTCGTCAGTCCCTTTTCGGGTGCAACTTGTGCATTCCAAAGCAATAGTTACTCTCGCATCTCTACTTTTAGCCATAGGATTCATTGAAATAAGTGAAGGAAATGGGGGAGGAGTGGATGGGAAGATACCGTCTCAGTAATAAATCATTAATAGAATTCCCGATTTATCGATTTCCAGTAATGAATGGATCGCTCACTGCTCCCCTCACGGAAATCGATCTATTTCTCCCACCTTACTTTTGTTTTGCTCAACCCCCGCCTCCCCCCGACTAGAGAAATGGAAATATCAAGGCATCTGGAAAGAATCGATTTATTTCTATTAGTAAACCGGCTAGCAGCCCAAACCATATCGTAGCCAACACGGGGGCCGTGGAAAGATAAATTTTTACATCTTGCATTGTGAATTCTCCTTCGTTTTTCAATCGACTAGGAAGATGATGTGTCTCTTCCAGTATTTTTACCACGACCAACCCCAGTAAGGGAATCGGATTCTTCCGGTCTGGGAATGATTCGGAGGCGACATCCTCTCGGGACATGGTTACTTCTTAAGTGGGTAGTCAAGTTCTGTGGCTATCAGTTATAATTACTTGGATCACGCGTCTCAATACCGAGAATGCCAGTCGGAGATCGAGACCAATAGGGATGTAGCGCAGTTTGGTAGCGCATTTGTTTTGGGTACAAAATGTCGCAGGTTCAAATCCTGTCATCCCTATTGTTCCCCGTACATCCCAAAATGATATTGGTGAGAAATTGGTGACAAGAGAAATCCATCTGGGTAGATTGTTTGTGTTATTCAACTGATTCCCCCACAAGAGACATTCCATTTATCTTCCTCTCTCCTGGTCGGTGAAAGAACCACTCCGATTAAGAGTCTGATTCTATTCCCGTGTCCGGATGTCCGCAGATTCTGATTAGAATGGAAACTGGCTTACGTGGGGAATGGAGCGCCCTTAGTTCAGTTCGGTAGAACGCAGGTCTCCAAAACCTGATGTCGTAGGTTCAAATCCTACAGGGCGTGTTTCTCCGACTCAAGTCGGTATCAGCTGGTTCGACCAATACCCACACATACTAAGAATTTGCATTTCCCGATCCCTCTGGATTACCAGAGAGATCTTAGGAATGGGAGAAGGATATGGCAAATGAGTCTCCGTCTTCTACCGAATATCTAGTTGGTCGCCACGTCGATATTGCAAATATGCAGTTACAAATAATCCAGCTAGAGTTATTGGGATCAAACCCAACACAATTCCGGATAGCAGTGCTTCAACCATTTGGGTTCACATACATTTAGTACAAATACTTACCGAAAAAGATTCAGGTATTAATTGGTAATAGATGATTGGTAAGTGCGGCGGATCAGTAAGTGCTAATGGGCACTCCTCGTTCCTTCTAAGCTGATACTCTTGTATCATATAAGCCGGATCTTATTCAATCCAACAAATAATACTGAAGTTGAGATTGGTGCGGACGATAGAAAAGCGAAGTGACTCGGTGGAGTAAGCATAGATTTAAGTACCAAATTGATTTAGCAGATAGGTTAGTAGAAAAATAATTGGTTACTCGGAACTATCGAAAGGGGATTCGAAGCTTGGTAGACATATGAGAGCAGTTTATCCGACGAGAAGATCGCGTTTCAGAAGCTGGGAATGGGATCGACAGTTCATCGAAATATCTCCAACCTCTGAATGAGTGGGAGGAATCGAATCTTCCCAGAAAGAGGAACAAGACAAGATTGGATATTAATATCTCAATTATATGTATCAGATACCCCTACATGACCAGGTTCCCCCGAGTTCTCGATGGAGAATCCTATAGTTCTAATGGCAGGATTTGATACGGAAGTCATTCGAAAGAAACTTAGACGTGGTGGGTTAACCACGCGCGTTGAGACTCACCGGAAGCATCGGAACCTCCAATTGAACAATCGGGGAAAAAAAAAGAATCATATTCTTTCCATAGGTTCTCCTAAAACGCGGAGAAAATACTGATAGATTTGTATACTCGGGGGGGAGGGGGGGAATTACGGTTTCTCCGCTCGGTTTATTTACAACTCGTTTATTTATCCGGCGAAATAAGAGGAATATTGCTGCTTCGAGGGGGGGCTAGCTATACTAATCCAGTATGTTTCGGGTATACCCTCGGTATAATAATGACAACTTAACGGGGATCGCTCAGGTATACCGGTAGATTCTCCATCTACTGGTACTCACACCTCTCGGCAAGCAATCCTCCTTAATCCCGCAGGGATATACGGAGCTGAACATGTCTGGGAATACGGGAGAACGTCCTTCTGCTGACATTATTACTAGTATTCGATACTGGGTCATCCATAGCATTACTATACCTTCTCCGTCTATTGCAGGTTGGTTATTCGTCAGTACAGGTTTGGCTTACGACGTTTCTGGAAGTCCCCGCCCAAATGAATATTTTACGGAGAGCCGACAAGAAGTTCCTTTAGTAACTGGCCGCTTCGATTCGCTGGAACAAGCTGATGCATTTACTAGATCTCAGGAGGTACCAACGACTCCAGATAGAACTTATCCGATTTTCACCGTTAGGTGGCTAGCCGTCCACGGACTAGCTGTACCTACAGTTTTTTTTCCAGGCTCTATATCGGCAATGCAATTCATTCAGCGATAATCCCTATATAAGCTATAAATCCACGACGCAACCGAACCCGAATAAACAGAGTGTGGAATTGAATCGTACAAGCCTTTATCGGGGACTCTTATTGATCTTCGTACTTGCCGTCTCATTTTCCAACTACTTCTTCAATTAGAAACTGAAGAGATTTGATAACCCCAATTGGGAAAAACTAAGACCTGATTTATTTGTGACTGTTCGTGTCTCGAGTCGTGACTAAATAATGAAATCAAAAAGGGAGGGGGGTGGGACAAATGGCCAATACCACTGGAAGGATTCCTCTGTGGCTTATAGGTACCGTAGCTGGTATACTCGTGATAGGTCTACTGGGAATATTCTTTCATGGAGCCTATTCGGGATTGGGATCATCCCTCTGAGAATGAATAAGCATTGGGAAATTCTTCCTACTCGCAGGTGAAAAGATGT
>NW_028239718.1:60000-89253 GCF_047967505.1 Dipteris shenzhenensis | reverse complement strand
TATTTAACCACTTGGTCCGGTTGAGTGGTTCGGGCCTGGGGGGAAGGAAGTTAGTGGGTGCCGTTGGAGAAACACGAAGAAAATACTAAGGAATTTACAAATTAGTGCGAAAGTCATCCCCGAAATCCCATTCCACGACCGAATCCACGGAAGCATTGGTTTATACATTTCTACCGGTAGCCACTCTAGGTATAATATTTTTTGCCATATTCTTCCGAGAGCCACCCAGGATCCTTAGTAAGGGGAAGAAATGATACTTAACTTCCTGGAGAAACAGCTATCTCTCCCGCGCGAGTATCCCTCTTCCACGAGCGGAAGCGCCAGAAGCACCAAAAGCACAGGGAGGGGGGGAGAATAAGAGACCTTCCTTCGTTACTATAGGAAGGTCCCCCAGTCTAATCAGTCCTCATGTTCTTCGAAGGGATCTCTAAGCTCGCGGAGGGTTGACCAGAAGCGGTATACAAAGCATAGCCGGTAAAACTGACGGGTGGGCGAGATATAGAGATAGCGACCAGAGTTGCAGTTTCCGTTGCTAGGTAATCCAAAACAGTGATGGTTCGTTTTCAGTATAATAGCATATAAAGTTATCAACTCTCAATCAATCGAATAAGTTATACGGCTACGAAGATTATCGATGACACCCCAAAAGGCAAACCTAAGATTAGTGGTTTGGGAATCTCTTTAAAACCACTCAATTCGGAATATGGTAAAGTTGCTCCTGGTTGGGGGACTACTCTCCCGATGGGATTCTTCATGGCTCTATTTGCAGTATTCCCAGTCACCATCCCGGAAATATATAACTCCTCCGTCTTACTGGATGGTATCCCGATAAGTTGGTAAAAAAAGACCGGATTGTTATTCCGAGCTCCCCCAGCCATCATAGCTGGGGAGCGGTAGGAAATCCCTCCCGCGGAGGGGTAGTTGAACCGCGTAACTCAAACTTCCAAGGATCTTGATAATACGGGTGTGTGACTCGTTACAGTCAATCTGGTTCAATAGATAGACGATCTATTTCCTATAGGGGAGGTATTATTATCTTGCTGGATAGCGGTCGGGTGATTAGCATCCAAAGCGCAAGGGTTAATATATTAATCAATAATGTCTGAACTATGATTAATTCGTATGAATCTACCACTCAGACTTCGCCACAGGATTGTCACCCAACGTCGAATAGAAGATCCAACCTCTTATTTATAAACCGAGGTAGCTATTAATCATATGTTTGATATAACACTTCCGTATTTGAGAATTGAGAATAACTACTCATACTTGATTGCGTCTCTGCTTCGAAACACTAACCGCTTCGTTCCACAAGATGTTAACGAGGAAGAATTGCCACCCATTCAATCTTCGTACCTAGTAATGAGGGGATTCGTCGGAGTGTAGTGGGGATCTAAGGTTCACAGATATCCAGATATTGACATTGAAACGATAGAAACTCTATCCATTTATTTATCTCGGTTATTCCCCCGGATAAACCTAACGATAAGACGAAGAGATTCCTCGAGACGCTGGAGTCCTTATTTCCTCCCATGGCCAAAAGCCGACACGAGATTAAAGCAAAATTCCGACGGAATCTTTCACTAGTCAACTCACCTTCTCCTTCCCACGGATCGGAATGTGTCCGATCAATATATTTCGCCACACGAAGTGATTAGTAGTAGAACGGAGGGTTACTCAGACGTTTTCGTTTAAGCCGTATGAGGTTGAATACTCACGTACAGTTTGTATGGGGGGGGTCGTAGAAGCCCGCCTATCTTGATAAAGTATACGATTGGTTCGAAGAGTGTCTTGAGATTTAGGCGATTGCTGATGACATTACCAGTAAATATGTTCCTCCTCATGTGAACATTTTTCATCGCTTGGGGGGAATCACATCGACTCGTTTTTTGGTTCAGGTAGCTACTGGTTCCGCCACGACTTCTCACTATCGTCCGACCGTTACAGAAGCTTTTTCCTCAGTTCAATATATAATGACCGAAGTGAATTCTGGATGGCTAATTCGATCTGTTCATTGATGGTCAGCAAGTACGACGGTTTCAATGATGATTCCACACGTATTTCGTGTCTATCTCACAGGAGGGTTCAAAAAACCTCGTGAATTAACTTGGGTTACTGGTGTAATTCTAGCCGTACCAACTGTATCTTCTGGTGTAACCGGATATTCCTTGCCTCGGGACCAAATCGGTTACTGGGCAGTTAAGATTGTAACCGGCGTACCGGAAGCCATTCCTCTAATAGGATCTCCGTTGGTGGAGCTACTACGAGGAAGTGTTAGTGTAGGTCAATCTACATTGACTCGTTTCTATAGTTCACACACTTTCGTCTCACCGCCTCTCACAGCTGTTTCTATGCTAATGCACTTCCCGATGATCCGTAAACAAGGCATTTCGGGTCCCTTGTAATGAAAATCTATAATCCAGCGGATGGGTGGTATTGATTGATCTATCCGCGGGAGGACCCCAATCTACAAGATGAGGGGTTATTTTTTCCTTGCCACTAGTCTTTCTCACCAAGAGAAATAGAAGACTCCTTAGTGGACCGAATTCCTATCTCGAATTGTCGAGGGAAATGAATTGAAGTGTCTGGAGGCGGAAGATCGGATTATGGGAGTGTGTGACTTGTATCGAAACATAGGCTATGCAGATCTTATACCGAATGCTGCCACACTAAAGTATGTGTCTCCGCTCCAACTCTCCCCAACCTCATAATTGGGGTTTAAAACTTGGATATGAAAACACTTCCCTTCCTATGAGGTGTTTTGGGGAATGCTTCCTATGGTCGAACTCATCCTTAAGGCTCCGTCTAATCCCATGCATACCCGAGTCACAGGCAGTTTCACCCCTTCAAACATATGGTTTTCAAAAATGCATCCACTTCCTCTGCATTTGGTACGATGCGGAGAAACAACCGTCGGAGTAAGAGAACGATCCGGGGGAAGAGGAAGCCGAAGTTGTAACAAGTTAAGATCCCGCACAGGTACTGTTTCTCAAGAGTCTCGTATCTGTGGGTAGATACGACGCGTGTGTGGGATACGAGATCATCCAAGAAGCTTCTTGAGGAGAAATTTCTTAAGCTCACTCGGATAATAAGCTATTCCGTAGAATAACTCTCCGTTTTTCAAGGGTTCTCGCTTCGGAAGTATCAGAGATTATTATGAAGTTACGACTCCTCCGGTTCCCCACTGGAATTTGTAAACGGAAATATTCGAGGATTTGCTTGAGCCGGCTGATAAGAAATCTCCACGTCCGATTCTACCGGGGGAGTGAGAAGTCTATCCCAATAACAAAAAAACCTGACCCGAGTGATCCTGTTTTAAGAGCAAAACTAGCCAAGGGTATGGGGACACAACTACTACGGAGAACCTGCTTGGCCCAACGATCTCTTATATATATTTCCCGTAGTAATCTTAGGAACCATTGCATGTACCGTAGGTTTGGCAGTTCTAGAACCATCGATGATCGGTGAACCAGCGAATCCCTTTGCAACTCCCCTAGAGATACTACCCGAGTGGTATTTCTTTCCCGTGTTTCAAATACTCCGTACAGTTCCTAATAAATCATTGGGTGTCCCTTTGATGGCGTCGGTACCGGCAGGTTCGTTGACCGTGCCTTTTCTCGAGAATGTGAATAAATTTCAGAATCCATTTCGACGTTCAGTAGCTACAACGGTTTCTCCGATTGGTACTGCAGTAGCTATTCGGTTAGGCATCGGAGCAGCTTTACCCATCGATGGATCTTCAACTTTGGGACTATTTTAGGATCGATCTGGCACCAAAAAAAGCCGATCCTCCATGTGGTAAATAGTCGATCTGGGGTTGGATCGTTTCGATCCAAGACCCCCCAGATCCAGTCAGATAACTAACTGTCCCCTCCTCCCGTGGCGTGATAAACAAACAAAGTTAACTCGTCTACCCCGATTCTTACCGATACCGATCCTCCACTGGTTTCGGTTTACCCCCTAAGGGTTAGAATGAGGAATGGGTTGGGAACTAGGTAAAATATATTTGAGTATTTACCCATCTTTTTTCCAATCAACATACGATTTGTTCTTGGGTAATTCTATATCGAAACGTTCCCATAAAGTTTTCAATACTTAATCTACAGATTTTCTTCCAAAGTTCTTGATTTTCTCTAAATCTTCCTGACTGTAATTCAGTGGGTCCCAGATCGTACGTATACCAACTCGTTTTAAGACAGTTATAAGTCTTAACAGGCAATTCTAGTTGATCAATGAATGTATGTTTAAGCACAAACTCTCGCGTCGATTCATCCATATCGTTTGGAGGATAAGAAAAGTCCGTCGGATTGGAAGAATCCTCGCCACCTCCAGTAGAAGAAGTATTATTTTCCCCCATATGTGGAAAAGGAATGAATAAATTTGTTGAATTTCTAGACGCTTCGCAAGGTGCCTCATTCGGAGTCAAACCACCATTGGTCCATATCTCCATGAATGGTATTTCTTGTATCTCTCTACCATTTCCAAATAGGTGAATGCTATGATTTACATTTCAAACAGACATAGATACAGCATCAATGGGAAATTCCCCATCTTCACACAGCTTCGGATCTTGTACGCAATATCCACGACCCCTCCCGATCTTCGACTCTACATTCACGGACATTGATTGGGTAGTGGTAGCTATATGTTGCGACTCATCAATCGCTTTAACAGACGGCGGGAATGATATGTCACCAGCTGTCACCTTCTTAGGACCATGAATCGATGGAAATGCTTTTTAAACATCATTAGAATCGCTTTGAGGTACAATTTCTTTCAAATTAACTGAAATGTCGTGTATTGTTTCTCAAATGCCCGTTATTGTGGAATACTCATGCTTCATGCCTTCGGATTTCGCATGTGTTATACTCGTTCCCTCCACCTCTCCAGGTAAAGCTCTACACATAGCGATTCCCACAGTATTAACTTGGCCTCTCTTGGGGGGAGGTATAACAAGACAACCATAATGAAGACGCTTACTTTCCATCCTGGATTCAATGCATTTCCATTGAATCGCCTGAGTAGAGATTGGTATTTCATCTTGAATCGTAATTGGGTCCCTCTTTATTCAAAGCAGTTGATAGTCGGAAACTAGACACGCCTTTTCTTGGGGGGTCTACATCCATTATGCGGCATCGGGGTCACATCACGCACGAAACTGAGAATTATACCACTTCTACGAATAGCCCTCGAAGCCGTATCTCTTCCCGGTCCGGGTCCGCTTATCATTACTTCCGCCTGCTTCATACCCTGATCAATCGAAGTACGAATGGCACCTTCCGTCGCAGTCTGAGCAGCAAATGGTGTACCTTTCCTCGCACCCCTGAATCCGCATACACCAGCGGAACACCACGAAACGACTTGTCCTCAAACATCCGTAGCGGTAACAATGGTATTATTAAAACTTGCTTGAATGTGTGTAACTCCTTTTGGTATTCTACGTTTTCCCTTTCGTGAACGAATCCTTTTCGTGCTGCTTGGCATAACTTACTAATTATCTGCGACAAACGAACTACAACTAGGTAATATTTCTCCTCCTATCTAGTCCCGTATTCCATTTATTATCCTTGCTTCTGCTTGTGCTTCGGATTGGAACGGATTACCATGATTCGTCTTCGTCTACGAATCAGTCGACGTTTCTCACGTATCTTACGAACGGGAGCACGAATTTTCATATCTATAACCCCGAATCTGGTGAATCTTATGAAAGATTAGACAAGCCCTATTTCCCTCGTCCTTCGATCCCGAATGATTGTGTGAATGATTATAAATAAATGACTTTTCGGTAGCAGAAGTTGCTACTAAGTGCCATTCGCTTGTCTATTCCTGAGACGATAAGTGATGCAGCCTTTAGTAAGATCATAGGGACTCAATTGGACCCTCACTCTATCCCCTGGTAGTATTCTTATGTAGTTACGTCGGATTCTTCCCGATATATGAGTTAAGACTTGGCATCCATTATCCGAACATACTCAAGACATGGCATTAGGAAGCGATTCCGTGACTGTACCTTCCACGTCAATCAGATTTTGTTTCACCACCATTTGGAAGAGATACCCCCCTGTATCACTAACGGATCCTGTCAAGAATGATACTAGTTTATTCCCCACTCCTAGTAATTTTAGGAAGAAGTGGTAGCAGATTTATACGGTAACTGCATTAACTACCAAATGTAACACAGGATTTCCCCCCCAATTTCCCTTCGTCGGGCCTCTCGATCCGTCATAAGTCCTTGAGATGTTGGTAGAATTACAATTCCCATGCCGCCTAATACTTTCGGAATTCCTCGATGGTCAAAATAGATTCTCAAGCCAGGTTTGCTGATACGTTTGAGAGTTGTGACACATGGTTTTCTCCCTCTGCCTTAATATTTCAAGGTCACATCCAGAAAATCCTTCATTTTTTCTCTATGTTCCGCAGTATCTTTCACAGAACCCTCCTCCAATAAGATTCGTGCAATACCTCTAGTAATACCAGTGGCAGGTAGTTGGACTGTCGCCTTTCTCCTTGCATTCGCATTTCACGGGGGAGTAATCATGGTAGAAATGGTATCGTTACTCGTGAAATATCAATCATCAGTTATTGAGTCTAGGATGAATCCTAATCTTTCTGCTATCACTACCTCACTACCGACCCCATCGGGGGTATATTGTTCGTGTCAATATCCTACACCGAATTCCCATCCCTCAATAAGAGTTTTTAGGTTATAGGTAGATTCCGTTGTTGACGCTGCTGCTACTATTGCTACCGAGTCGAAAGAGAATCGGGATGTAGCTGGCGGGAGAGATTCCGCCCCCCCCCACCCCATGTTACCAATCTCCCCCCCCCCCTTTCTACATTTTGCTTCTCCGAACTACCCGAAGATTCCGGATTCTTGAAGGAGTATATATTCCCCCGTGGAAATGGAAAAAAAGTATGTCCCAGTCGAAGAGTGACTCCCCATTCCCACGTATTCCATTCCCTATTTTCTATAATACTTCAGGGGCCAGTGAGACTATTTTTGCAAAATCATATTCCCTTAATTCCCTAGCTACTGGACCGAAGACTCTAGTTCCTCTAGGATTTCCCTCTTGGTTGATAACGACTGCCGCGTTGTCACCAAACCCCGAAATAATTCCATTGTCACGTTTGATCTCTCTACGGGGTACATACCACCACTACTCTAACTACTTCCGATCTCTTCAGAGACATGTTGGGTACCGCTTCTTTAATCACACCTGTAGTAGTACCACCAGTTCCTGCGTATCTACGATTACTGGTCCCTAGCACCCGAATACACATCGATTTCCTAGCCCCGCTGTTGTCTGCTACATTTAGGTAACTCTGAGGTTGAATCATTTCTTAATTGGTAGGGGAAAAAATAGATCTATTCACTCATTTGCAGGTGAATAGCTACCCGTATGTATTTTCCATTCATCCCATCTTTCTTCGGGATAGGGGAAACCCTCAATCTCCATGTTCCCTGTATCGGTTGGAAATGCCTTTCCCACACCATCAAATTGCTAAGTGAGGGGGAAATAAAAATAGAAATAAATCTCTATCTGATTCCACCCTCCCTTCCTACTCCCCCCAAAAATCATAATTCCGTAGCGGTCACCACTTGGGTACGTACAGGCATTTTATGCGCAGCTATTCGCATAGCAGTTCGAGCTATGTTTCCCGATACTCCACTTATTTCATGAGGTATTCGACCCGGTTTAACCACAGATACCCAATATTCCGGAGATCCCTTACCTGATCCCATACGTGTTTCCGCAGGTCTCATAGTGATTGGTTTATCGGGAAAGACGCGTATCCATAACTTACCACCCCGCCGGGCATAACGCGTTATTGCTCTCCTCCCCGCCTCTATCTGTCTAGACGTGACCCACGAAGGTTCGAGGGCCTGTGAGGCAAACTTTCCAAAGAAACACGATTCCCACGAGTGGAAATTCCTTTCAGTCTTCCTCTATGTTGTTTACGAAATTTGGATCGTTTGGGGTCACAGTCGATAGCGGTGAAATCATTCCGTCTCTCATACAGAACCGGACGTGAAAGTTTTCCCTCACCCGGCTCCTCATGAATTCAGTACCGTTTCCCCCTGTTTTGGAGATCTTTCAATTCTGGGAAGAGACAAAGTAGGAAATTTTGCGTCAGTACCAAAATGATTTTTGTCTTTTTGCTCATTTACCTACCCCCCTCCGTATGATTCTCCCATTCATAGCAGTTAGGATATTAGTCGGTAATACAACCACGGGCGGAAATCGACTCGATCTCTCATCTTCATCAGAATTTGCTATTTCATATCTCAATTCGATGAGGAGTGGGTTTCCCCCGCCATCCCATCCGCCGAATCGCTGATAGTGAAACAATCGATCGACTCGGAAGGTTCCATCGTTTCCGTAGTTCCCCTCCATAAACGCTTGGGTTATCTCTCTGCAGCGGAGCCTCTCAGTTGCCAAATAAGTACTTATTGTGAGTCATCTCCATTAGTGTTCATTGACTCGAGGCTCCCCCCCCTCCCCCCCCCCCGCATCGGAAAAGACTTAGTCGGTATTTCCAAGACCGCGTCTCCATCATGCTATACCACACTGCTTCCCGAGAGTCGAGTCGTTAACCATACGATCGCACGAGATTATTGATTACTTCTTGTTTCTGTTTCCCCCCAGATCACCCAAGAATCAATATAATTTTCCGCTTCACTGGAAAGATTTCCCTTCCCGAGGACAAAGACTTTGCGTTGATACGGCTACGAACCCCAGCTGACATTCCAGTTATTAGCAGTGGGGATCCACCTACCAATCCGTCTTATCTATAAACAGAGGAACTTCATTCGGTCGAGTCGCACACTAAGCGTAGCAGAAATTTATCGAGACGTTACTGTATGCTCCCCTCCCCCTATGGAATTGGAATAGAATAAGCCTGCGGATCCTGGCACCACAAAGTAATCATGTATCCCAATATCTATTAAGTATTTTCAACTCCCCAAGAGAGTAGGAGAGGAGGGAACGGGAGGGGTGGGGGGTCGGAAAGTAGGAATAATTATCCCATATCCCGGAATACCCGAATCTTTATGCCTAAAACCCCATAGATGGTTTGAGCTGGGTGGTAGCAATAACCAATACGAGCCCTGATAGTTTGGAGGGGGACTCTACCTTCTCTGGCCCACTCAATGCGAGCCATTTCATTACCATTGAGACGCCCCGCTATTTGTATCCTAACGCCCCCACCTATTAGTTTCTCTAATTAGTTCAATAGCTTTTTTCATAGTCCTACGGAAAGCTACTCTATTCTCTGATTGTGGAGCAATATGTTCCGCCGGAATTCTCGGTTCGCCATACGGCTGGAGGATATTATTCGGGATTATTTGAAGCTTCCGATTCCCAAAACCTAATGATTCTTCCATATTCGCTTTCAATTGGTCGATTCCCAGGCTACGTCCCTCAATCAATAGATCTGGAAATCCCGTATGAATTTCTATCTGAATTAGGTCCGTCTTCCGGTAGATCTCTATATGTGCAATTCCCCCATAATTTGAGGAATCCCTTATATGCTTCCGTACATACTCCCTAACGCAAGTACGTATTCTCTCATCTTCCTCGGGGAATCTCGGATAATCTTTTGGTTGCGCGAACCAGTGGGAGTAATGCCTCTGATTTATGCCAAGTCAAAAACCAAGTGGATGAATCTTTTGCCCCGTAGATGTTTTCCTGTATTTCAATACCAATATCTACCCGGTATATATATATATATACACATATATATGTATATATATATACATACAACCCCTCCCCCACTTCTACTTGTCAATATGTAGTTAGTATCGGCTCTACCTTTTGCTCTTCATTTTAGTAATCACGTGACAGGTAGGTTTTCTGATTGGGTAACCACGTCCCTGAGCCCTGGGTCGAAATCTCTTCAGACTGGTACCGTTATCCACTCAGGCTTCGCTGATGAACGAATTAGATTTAGTCAATCCATAATTGTTATTAGCATTTGCGGCTGCGGAAAGGATCAATTGCAATATGGGGTGACATGCTCTGCGAGGCATAAATTCGAGTAGTACAAGGGCTTGTTCATACGAACAATTCCGAATCTGATTAATGACTCGTCGTACTTTTGTAGACGACATATTAACACGTCTGGACGAAGCTTGCGCCTCCTTTACCTCTGATTCTTTCTCGGTTCCCATGAAATATGATTCCCCAATTATCGACGAGATTTTTTATCGCTTCTGGCATGTCCCCGGAAACTCCGGGTAGGTACAAATTCACCCAGTTTGTGACCCACCATACGGTCAGTTATATAAATGGGTAGATGCTCCCGCCCATCGTAAACAGCAATGGTATGACCGATCATGATAGGAACTATTGCGGAAGCACGAGACCAGGTTATTATTATCTTTTTCTCCTTCCGGATATTGAGAATTTCGATTCTTCTTACTGGATCATTAGCTACAAAAGGACCCTTCTTGAGTGGACGTGCCATAGTTAATTACCCTCCACCCAGTCTTTCTACCAATTAATTACTTTTACGGCGGCGAAGGATGAACGGATTGCTGTATCTACCGCTTTCCCGACTCCTCATTCCGAGTGCCGTACAACCCCATGGAGTTAATGGCTTCTTCCTACCGATGGGTGTTCTGCCTTCCCCCCCCCCATGCGGATGATCGACGGGATTCATAGCTGTACCCCTCACTTTTGGACGTTTACCTAACCACCGCGTAGATCCAGCCTTTCCCGAACCCTCATTATTGATGTCGACGTTTCCGACTCGTCCCGCAGTAGCTAAACAATTCTGAGATACTGAACGAACCTCGCCGGGGGGTAATCTTAATGTAGCCAATCAACCTTCCTTTGCAATCACTTTTGCCGTAGCACCAGCCGCTCTAACTAATCATCCACCTCTCCCGGGTATTACTTCTACGTTATGTATGACCGTACCTAGAGGTATCTTGGTTGAAGTAGACCCTTTACTCCCCAGTATTCGGGATAGAATCTCTTCCCAAACTGTACGAGCCCTTTTCAAAGCATACAGCTTTCCGGATACAGAAGGCGATATCCTCGCCGGATGTCGCCAACGAGAAATGAAAGTACCAGTTCTAGGGTAAACTCGCATATCCAGCTTTTTCTACACCCTCGGGTTCTCCACCGGCATCTGGCTTCTGTCTCGCAACTCATTCAGCAACAGAATCAATGAATTCAGTCATTCACGCCAACATCATTTGATGTTCTAGATAACTTAGGAGACATTTTCAATACCGGGATTGAGTCCCCCCGGGAGACTCATTCTCACTCCGCTTCGTGGCTTCGATTCTGCCTTTGACCGTCATACCGAACGCGGCGAGTGACCCGTTTCCTCTGCCTTTCGGCCACACCGAACAGAGGATGCCCCTTTGATTTCTTGTCCCTGTTCGAGACCATCCAGTTCTCTCCATATTATCCTACCTCTGCAGGTTAATAGCTATTTGATACTATTACACCTGACCACCCGCTATTGTCCCTCCTCGGTTTCCCTATCGAAGTCCACCTCGGAAGATCCAAGAATCTCGAGTCTAGTGTTGGGTTTATGGACTCAACCCTAAATCCAATGGTTATTTCCGAATACGTGAATCACTTATTCGAGTCGCACTCAAAGGTAGGGCATTTCCACTTGAAATAGATGCTTCGGGGCTGGATACTACAGTGTCTCCGATTTCTACCCCTCAAGTATGTAAGATATGTTTCTTTTCACCATCCACATAATTCACGAGACATATGTATGCATTGCGGTTGGGGTCGTACTCGACACTTGCCACTCTTCCAACAACATCTTTTTTATTCCGTCGGAAATCAATTTCACGATATAGTCGTTTATGACCACCTCCTCTATGCCTAGCAGTAATAGTCCCTCCACTAGTACGTCCGCTCCTTGGTCCACTACCACGAGTCAGTCCTTTCCGGGATTTACATCTCGTCACTTCTTCAAAACTTGAAACGGATCTATTGCGTGTGCCAGGCGTATAGGCTTTATATAATCAGATAACCATATCTCCTCTTCCTCCTTGTCGTTAGTGAAATTTGCGGGGGTTACTTGCTCAGAAATAGCGGAATGGAATCATTTTTGTGAAGCGTAATAATCATTCTCTTACGATGCATCGACCCGGACGCTCTACCCCTACGCCTTCTATCTGGTAGTCGGTGACTATTCATGTGTCTTACTTTAACGTTGAAAAGTTGCTCAATCCAATTCTTGACTTCAGTCTTGTTCGATTCTGGATTCACATCGGAGGTATACTGGTTTCGTTGCAATGGAGGAATAGTTTTTTCAGTAAGTATCTGATTTATCAATTTATCCATAATTTTTCTCGTGTCCCTTTAGCTCTTCCAATTCAAACAAACTCTCTTACTATCCGAATTCATAATTGCTTCCACTTCTTGGTTCCCGTATAGTTTTCGGAACCCATTATACTCCACCTCCCTATTTCGGTTACTCACTTTGTCACCCGAATGAAACCCTCTCCCCCCATTTGTTTGCATCCAACAGGAGTCGAACCTGCGAATTCGCCAATTATGAGTTGGGTGCCTTGACCGTTCAGCCATGGATGCTAGTTAATCCCACTTGTGGTATAATACAGTATAATCTTTAAGGTCCCGTCACTCACGTTTGATGTAATTAGGTATCCACGTTGGTAACTACCATTTTAAAAAGGAATCACTGATAGGGGATTTCCCGAGAAGCTACCAATTATTACTCATATTGAATTACCGAGGAAGAAGTGGATTTGATACACACACGGGGAAGGTTCTGGGAGCTTAGAAATCTCTTACGAACTAGGAGCCGTGTGAAGTGAGAATTTCATGCACGGTTCTGAATGAGCGGGAAGATCGAGGATCTCCTCTCCGACTCTAACTCTCCTACACCAGTCGTTGCTTCTTTTTCTGCTACTTCCAAAGTAGCAGCTCTAGCTTTATCTACACGACTCCTCGGTATTACTTTCTCATACCTATCCAGTGAATGGCATCTCGCTTTGGGAATATTAGCTACCCTTAGCATGGTATTGGGGAATCTAATTGCTGTTACTCAGACAAGCATGAAACGTATGCTAGCATATTCCTCCATAAGCCAAATCGGATATATTCTGATTGGAATACTTGCTGCGGATCCTGATAATGGCTATGCGAGTATGATAAGTTATACTTCTATCTACATATTCATGAATCTAGGGACTTTCGCTCGCATCACTTTATCTGGTTCACGAACCGGAACTGATAACATTAGGGATTATGCGGGACCATACATGAAGGATCCTGTTCTAACATTCTCTCTAGTTATACGTTTACCATCCCCAGGGGGTATCCCTCCATTAGCAGGTTTTTCCGGTAAACCCTACCCCTTCTGGCATGGATGGAAAGCTGGCTCGTACCCATTAGTTCTGGTAGCTCCCATTACAAGTGTCATTTCTATATATCACTATCCGAAGATAATTAAATTAATGTTCACCGAAGGGGGTGACACATCAACAATTTACATACAGGATCCATTAGTTTCTCCATCTACTTCGATTTCGAAGAGTTCCATTGAAATAGCTATGATTGTTCGTGTACCAGCATCAACTCTACTGGGTATATCAATGGATCCCATCATCGAGATTACACGGAATACCTCATTCCAGACCTATTTTGAGTTGTCACATGAAATAATGGAATCTTTCTGAATGATTTGTATCCAAAGCCACTTCCGTCGCTCCAACTAGTCCATTTCCGTAATTGGTGATGAAACAGTGTCGGAGAAATGATCACGCGCCTCCCAATGATCATTCGTCTCTTCCGGAGGAGATATAAGTATTTCCTGATGGTATCCATAATATTGTTCAATCCTTTGCAGTACTACAAGGATTGAACCCTCCTAATGGTACATGCGACTAAGTGATTCCCATATGGGAGCGGTTGTGTAAATGATTCGGTTCACACCCCCAGTCTTCTGCTCCGTAGCAATTCAGGTCGCTTCCCGATGAATTCCATGCTCCAATTTCGTCTAATGGATAAGTCATTTCATCCGATACCTGTACGTTCAAGGCGGGGTTGCCTTCAGACTTCTAGAAGAAAGCAAAAGAGACCAATTCTTCTTTCCGCCGCAGATTCTTTCAATTTAATAGAAACGGGGGTTGCGCTCGACGGCATTCTGATGTACACTATCAATGGATCAAATTCAGAAATCCTTTCGAGGGGACTCAAAATCTTTGGACTTGAAATCTTTCTCGTCAAATCTCCCTCTACTGAGACCGAGGGATCTCAAAACGAGAGTGATAGATAACAAGGAAAATTAGGTCTTGCAATCGACGGCATTCTGAGTTACAATAGAAATGGGTCGAATTCATAGATCCTTTCGAGGGGACTCAAAATCTTTGGAATTGAGATCTTTCTCGTCAAATCTCCCTCACTGAGGGAGATCCGATCGAGATTGATAGATAACAAGGAAAATTAGGTCTTGCAATCGACAGTTTTCTTAGCTATAATTGATCTAGCTATGATTTCCTAGTGAACTGTAAATTCTTGGACAGGGGCAATTTTGCAGCGACAATCCTCTGGACTTTGATAGTACATCTATGATTCATAGTTAGTCCAGGGGACGTTAAATCCCTTAACTTGGAATCGACTCCTTATCGTCAGGACGATTTTGCAGCGATAACAAATTAAGGCCCATGGCGGTCCCCTGGAATTGAAATCAAATCCAAGAAATTAGGTCTTGCGCTCTACGGCATTCTGTGTTACAATAGAAATGGGTCGAATTCATAGATCCTTTCGAGGGGACTGAAAATCTTTGGAATTGAGATCTTTCTCGTCAAATCTCCCTCACTGAGGGAGATCCGATCGAGATTGATAGATAACAAGGAAAATTAGGTCTTGCAATCGACGGCATTCTGAGTTACAATAGAAATGGGTCGAATTCATAGACCCTTTCGAGGGGACTCAAAATCTTCCTTGGACTTGAAATCTTTCTCGTCAAAGTCTCCCTCTACTGAGACCGAGGGATCTCAAAACGAGATTGATAGATAACAAGGAAAATTAGGTCTTGCAATCGACAGTTTTCTTAGCTATAATAGAAATGGGTCGAATTCATAGACCCTTTCGAGGGGACTCAAAATCTTTGGAATTGAGATCTTTCTCGTCAAATCTCCCTCACTGAGGGAGATCCGATCGAGATTGATAGATAACAAGGAAAATTAGGTCTTGCGCTCGACAGTTTTCTTAGCTATAATAGAAATGGGTCGAATTCATAGATCCTTTCGAGGGGACTGAAAATCTTCCTTGGACTTGAAATCCTTCTCGATCGTCAAATCTCCCTCACTGAGGGAGATCCGAGCGAGAGTGATAGATAACAAGGAGAATTAGGTCTTGCATTTGACGGTTTGATTTTGTATAATGTATCTAGTCCGATTCATAGACCCTTCCAGGGGACTGGAAATCCTTGGACTTGAAATCCTTTTCAGTGGACGGAAAATCCTTGAAGAGGACTTCAAATCCTTAAAGAAGACAGGGGACTTGAAATCCTCTTCAGGGAACTGACAATCCTTGAAGAGGACTTCAAATCCTTAAAGAAGAAAAGGGACTTGAAATCCTCTTCAGGGAACTGACAATCCTTGAAGAGGACTTCAAATCCTTAAAGAAGAAAAGGGACTTGAAATCCTCTTCAGGGAACTGACAATCCTTGAAGAGGACTTCAAATCCTTAAAGAAGAAAAGGGACTTGAAATCCTCTTCAGGGGACTGAAAATCCTTGAAGAGGACTTCAAATCCTTAAAGAAAGAAGACAGGGGACTTGAAATCCTCTTCAGGGGACTGAAAATCCTTGAAGAGGACTTCAAATCCTTAAAGAAGAAAGGGGACTTGAAATCCTTCTCAGGGGACTTCAAATCCTTCTCAAAGGACTCGAAATCCTTCTCAGGGGACTGAAAATCCTTGAAGAGGACTTCAAATCCTTATCGGGGGACTTGAAATCCTTATCGGGGGCGGGGGACTTGAAATCCTTATCGGGGGCGGGGGACTTGAAATCCTTCTCAGGGGACTGGAAATCCTTGGATAAGACAGGGGACTTGAAATCCCTTAAGAGTACGGGGGACTTGAAATCCCTTAAGAGTACGGGGGACTTGAAATCCCTTAAGAGTACGGGGGACTTGAAATCCCTGAAGAGTACGGGGGACTTGAAATCCCTTAAGAGGACTATAAATCCTTGGATAAGACAGGACTGGAAATCCTTGAATAAGACAGGGGACTTGAAATCCCTTAAGAGGACTTCAAATCCTTGGATAAGACAGGGGACTTGAAATCCCTGAAGAGGACTATAAATCCTTGGATAAGACAGGGGACTTGAAATCCCTGAAGAGGACTATAAATCCTTGGATAAGACAGGGGACTTGAAATCCCTGAAGAGGACTATAAATCCTTGGATAAGACAGGGGACTTGAAATCCCTGAAGAGGACTATAAATCCTTGGATAAGACGGGGGACTTGAAATCCCTGAAGAGGACTGGAAATCCTTGAATAAGACAGGACTTCAAATCCTTATAGATGGAGAGAGACGAAGAAACAGGATCGGTAGAGGAGGAGAAAGGGTTTGCTCTTGACGAGGAGCTGGGATGGAATCGATACAGAACAAATTTATGGATCCTTTTTTCTTCCCGGGGACTGGAAATCCTTCAACAGGAGGACTGAAAATCCTTGGAGAGAACTATAAATCCTTCAGCAGGGGGACTAGAAGTCCCTCCAGGGGACTGGAAATCCTTTTCGATATAGAGAGACGAAGAAATAAGATTGGGAAAAATAAGTAAAGGGTTGCTTTTGATGAGGGACTAGGATCGAATTGATAGAAACATATTCCGGACCCCATCCATAGAGAAAGATGGGGTGGTGGGAAGTAAAAAGGTAAGGAATAAGGAGTAGAGCCTCGATGGTGAAATGGTAGACACGCCAGATTCAAAATTTGGTGCTGAAGAGCGTGGAGGTCCGAATCCTCCTCGGGGCAGAAGGTCTCGTACCCTTATTCAGATCGAACCCTTATCTACTAAAAGCTTTATCAAAGGTTTATCAAAGATTTATTCTCTCTACCACTAGAGATTCACATTCAATTGATTTGCTTATCTCCCAAATGAGTACCTCCTCGGGGTAGGAGGTCTCGTACCCTTATTCAGATCGAACCCTTATCTATTCAAAGGTTTATCAAAGATTTATCCTCTCTACCACTAGAGATTCACATTCAATTGATTTGCTTATCTCCCAAATGAGTACCTCCTCGGGGTAGGAGGTCTCGTACACTTATTCAGATCGAACCCTTATCTACTAAAAGCTTTATCAAAGATTTATCCTCTCTACCACTAAAGATTCACATTCAATTGATTTGCTTATCTCCCAAATGAGCACTCGAAATACTTCCTCGGGGCAGAAGGTCTCGTACCCTTATTCAGATCGAACCCTTATATACTAAAAGATTTATCAAAGATTTATTCTCTCTACCACTAAAGATTCACATTCAATTGATTTGCTTATCTCCCAAATGAGCACTCGAAATACCTCCTCGATTCGAGAGACAAGTGGTCTCTCCGGTGCCTCCCAAACTCCCAATAGGAAGAAAAATCCTCGGAGGATTCTGGTCTTTCCAGTGCCCAACCCTCAAACATGGGGATGCAAATCCTCCGATTGTTGATTATTGAGACCAGAATTCTCCGCCGTCCGGGGATTTGGATATGAAGTATTAGGTATCGAATAGGAAACACCTTCTGCTTCTTTCTCAAGTGAGGCTGGGACTCAGAATCCCGAGATTCGAGGAGATCCAAGTAGGTCTTTCAACGGGACTAGAAATCCTTATCAGGGGACTTCAAATCCTTGAAGAAGACAGGACTGGAAATCCTTGAAGAAGACGGGGGACTTGAAATCCTTCGAGGGGACTAAAAATCCTAGTACCTGAGGTGGGACTGAAAGTCGTAGTAGCCAATTAGAGTGTGATGAAACTGCGTCACGAGACCCCAGTATCTGGACTAGGACCAGAAATCCTAGTAGTTAGTCGGGGCATTAGTTAGGATGTCACCAAGAATCCCTATTAGTGAATTTGAATGAACTAAAATTTTGGGATTCGGTTAGATGGTCCATCCCCTAAGGACCCGGGGTCCTTAGAGCCCTTCCAATGGAAACAATGGAAAGGACTTGAAATCCTGATTATCTAGTTGGATACGGGAAAATCCAAACTTTAGAATGAATTTTTGGAATGTAAAGATGAATGAGGGGAATGCCCCTCCTTCCTCCCCATATTACCGTTGATCACCGAGAAATTGAATCTCCGGAGAATCTCAAACAGAATGGATCGACATCTTCATCAAGGATTTGTTCCGATAAGGATGTTGGAAAACTACTACGTCCTCTACGAACTACTTCCTACATTTTCCATATAAGAGATTCCTACTCCTTCTTGATTTCGAATGTTGCTTCCATCTCCCGAATAGGAAGACTCCGAAGGTGATCTATAACTTAGTAATTATCCGGAATTCTATAAGCAGAAGTTATTGCATCAGTAAGGGGAAAAGATGTATCTTCCTTTCACCAATTCGAATCCTGAATAGCCCTATATATTGCTAGGGATCCAGACTGAGTCAAGAATATCCGAGATTTTATGATGCGATATCGAATTCCCATTCAATAATTGTCTTGTTATTCGATCCGGTGACGTCCCACTAAATCGAAATAGATTGAATAGGTAGTGGTAACTTTCAAACAACATGTTATGAATGAGAAAATCTTTGGATGAGTGACGATTCCGTCTCATCCATCTATCTCTATGAACCATAAGCCTGAAACGAAGGAATCGCTCTTGCAAATCTTCCATTGGAATGCTTTGATACGAGTGAATAGGAACAAATATCTGCGGGTATTGCAAATATATATGCATGAATTAGGTTTCTTTGACGTATTCAAAGTGTCGTTCTTCACCCGAAGGGAAATTCTTCCACCGCTTGGTAGATAATTCAGTTATCGATTTCCGGTCATATCCACGAAGAAGAAAGAAATTTCTAATCTTTTCATTTGAGAAATGTTTCTCGCGCTCCCTCCTCGTACCGTAAGTAACATAAAGCCTCCGTACCAGTTCTTGTTTCGCTAATAAACTATGACGTGAAGAGGGAATGTTATGATCCGGCTGAGATAGAAGCATGGGATCCCAGGTGAAGCGCCCCCCCAGGAATAGAATTGGTTCATCGGATCGATTACATTGCGTTTCGTATTGATTAGATGAGTTGGGGATTCCTAATTCAAGAAATTGCTCGCGTAATGATAGATTATCCAATTAATTTTCTAATCTTTTAATGTCTCTTTGTCTCGATTTACCCGAGGCTCTCTTGTAACTGAAAAGATATCCTTTTCTCTTATGCGATTTCTTTCCACTAGACTTAATCTTATTCAATTCGAAATCCCGTTGGGGGATTTGATCCTGATTCCGATGAAAAAAGATCGAATTATACAAATTATTCGATTCGGATAATACTCTTATCGATTCATAACTGCCACTTCGCATGAAACCAAAACGCCAAAATTTGGGGGACCAAGTAATCCCACGCGACACTTCCTTCGGAATCGAGTCTACTTCACTCGACTGTTCCATTTCAGAATCAGTTGGAATCTTAGACACCCCCTTCTTTGTAGATTTATAAGAACGACTCGCAGAGATTATATCTGGAGAATACCTGGGTTCGATGGAAGAAGGAAGAGGAGGACTATTAGCGAATTGACTTCTACTTCTACAGATTTCTGAACATAAGAAATCCCTCAAAAGGTTTTCCGAGATACCACAGGCTAAGTTAGAATCATTCTCTACAACTTTATCAATAACAACGAGATTCTCTTCCTCTCTCATATCCATTCCGAACCAAGGATCACGAGCTGCTAATCCGGCCAATAGCCCTAAGATATGCGGAAGTATAGCGAATTCCTTAATTGTTGACTCGGTTATTAAAGGTTCCAAATACCAGTTATACAAGTGGTAAAACCTCTTCTTCAGTGTATTACTACCAATAAATGAGGGATCTGCAGGGGAAGTATCTATCAAACCATTTTTCAGAATAGCTTTTCCTATATTGTAAGGAAGTATTTCATATCCAGAACCGAATCGGATTCCGTTACCTATATACGTAACAATTGAATTTTGTCTACGTAAAGCTAATTTAATTGCACTATCGGATACAATCTTTCTTCTTCTAGAAGTAGTGATTAATAATGCTTCATTAGCAGGAGAAAATAGATCTCGTTTGCTATAACCCGTAGTTCCAGACCCAGTACCTTCGAGAAAAGAGGGATCAGCTTCTATTTCAAAGCCTTTGACACGCGAGAGAATTGACAATTCTTTTTGACGCTGACGCCTGTTAGACCCTCGGAGATTTATCAATTAGTTCGACCAATTCGGAGCTATTGAAGCTGGATCTACCTTTGCAGGTACATGAGTCGAAGCAATAACGAGATTCTTGCGAATGCAAGGATTCCTGCGCCCATTACCGATACTCCTCAATATTAGGCAGAGTAAGAATCTGGGATCGGCTTCTAATCTGTGATACAGGCGATTAACATTCAACTCATGAATGTCTTGAATCCATATCGTACAGGGAGACATCTCTTTTGCTATTGCAAAAATAAGATTCAATCGGTTTACGCTCTGTTTCGAAATGAAAGTCCCACGTACATTATTGAAATATGATCTGTTGTATAACAACTTCCTCAATGGCAGTCTCACCGACGGAAAGTAGGAATTGGATGCTATATCCCTAACTACATAAGATCGTCCAGTTTCTATGGGTCCTACTAGTGGAACTCCTTCAGATGGTAATAATCCTGATGAAAGCAAAATAGGTACGTCACGACATGGAATATTCGGAATGCCTTTTCGTCTCATTGTCGCTGAAAGGAGAATATTTCTTTCAAGGGCAAGAAGAGCCCACTTCTCCGCAGGATCCAACTCACAGATCTCGTAATTTGATAGATCATTTTGACGAATCCGAAGTAGGTATGACAAAAGATTAGATCCTTCTTCTGGGGTGGGTTCGTGATTAATCCCACCGCTCAATGAATCGTAATTGGAATTTAATTTCGATTCATACTTGGAAATAGTTTTATTTGTCACTAGATATTGAGTCAGTAATTGTTTATTAATCTTAAGGGTGTCGGAGCTTTTCCTACGAAGTATCCACGAATCTAGTTCATTTTTCACAAGGTAATAGAAGATTATATTATTTGTATAATTCAGGAATCTCTTCAGGGAATGTATCAGTAGATCTTTCGTTTACATTTACCTTGTCGAGGGAGAATACATTACCTTTTCCAGATAAAACCCACGCATTGGGTCTATTAAATATCCGGTGATATTGAAACGTTTCCACAAGTGAGGGGAATTGGAACCCGAAACAGCAGATAAATAATGCTTGAGAAATGCAAGAACAAATAATATCGAGAAAACGAGGTAGGATGGGGCATACTTATTCGAAAATCTAAAGACTGACCATCTCGAATGCGACACCTGCGTTTAGTTAGTAATTTCTTCGAAAATAGAGAGATCTATTTTAGATAATACGTTACTGATGGAATCGTTTCTGAATCTTGATCTTAGGCTTAACGATAAACAAGCTCTAGCATTACCTATATCCTCAGCAACTCTTTCCGTAATTCCGGGGAAAGTGTAATTCAAGTCATCACTTACTTTGAGTACTATTTCTGGATATATCTCTCTAATCAGATCATAAAAGTATCTCCACCAGTTAGGGGTGAAAAACCGAGGTATATATTCTCCGAATGGGCTCCATTTCTCGCAGATATTGTCTCTCCAAAAGATCCAAGAGATCTTATATTTGTTTAAATCCTTTGATAACTCATCGAAATTAATGAGATGAGATGGAAGAATAGGTTCTTTTTAGACACGTGTATCTGCAAGCCTCGTATTTTCGTACAGAACCTTCTCTCCAGTTAATCCTGTTGGAGATCTTGATGCTACACTGCTGCATAATGAGAATTTCTTTGACCAATAAAGCGTCTCAGATTCTTCTGATTCCCAAAAATAACCAATGTGTGAATCATTTTGATAGAATTGATTCCCAATAGAATCATTCCTCGAGTTTGATCTCTTCTCAATGGATCCCTCCGAATCGACTTGATCCACTCCCGAATTTTTGAGACGGGGTCGAGATCGCCAATCAGCCGATAGCTTAGAGTTTATCAATGTTCTTTCCAAGTAATTTCCATCGCTACCACATGAAGATAGAGACGAATCTCCCGTTTCGCGAGGAGATAAGTTCAACCCCGTCAGTAGTCCTCTTAGATCCGAAATAGAGTCAAGAAATCTATCTGAATGAGTTAGTGGTGGTATCGCAGATTCATCCAGATCAGATGGAGTCGATTCGGTTGTTGCGAGTATATGATCAATAGTTTCCCTTTCCGTTCGTTGCGAGGAATTGGGTAACAACGAATCAGACACTTGGGATTGAATAGATGAAGTGATATTTTTTGTATCTAAGGATCCTATTTCAAGAGATGGGATGACTTCATCACCGGAGCCCGTATACGAATTCTCTAAGATGTCAGAGTAACTACTGCTGTATCCTCCAACCAACGAATCCCTTCTTCTGATTA
The DNA here is from genome assembly GCF_047967505.1 of Dipteris shenzhenensis. NCBI lineage: Eukaryota > Viridiplantae > Streptophyta > Polypodiopsida > Gleicheniales > Dipteridaceae > Dipteris > Dipteris shenzhenensis. The sequence goes on along the minus strand of NW_028239718.1, from coordinate 66,641 downwards.
TTGAGATAAAATCCCTTCCGGCACAGTTCAATACGGGTAAATGCGAGTAATCTATAAAGTTTGGTGTATCTACTTCATCGGAAATGGATCCCGAAATACTCCCAATATTCCTATTCGAACCTTTCCCATAATTCAAATTATCCAGAAACAGATCCCAATCCTGCCTTCCCGTAGCGGAATAAGCACCATTCGGGAGTTTTGTTCCAATACATTCGATACAGGATGATTCAACAAGAAATGGATTAACTGCGGGTTTTAGGAAGATTGAGGAGCCTACCGATTCTTCATCCATTAACAATCCGGACTCGATGAAGAAACTATCTTTTCTACCGAAGATTCTCTTGAGAAAGGATATCTTCTCATCGAGGTTGAGTGAACTCAGAAGGAAATCAAGCAGTGGATAATCTATATTGTTCAATTTATAGACAAGATAATCAATCCCATCTGTCGAAGCTTCTTCACTAATATACTTGGGAATAATGATTCGGTAAATAGATGATATATTGGTAAATTCCTTGGGATACTTGTTGTTCCTCCCAGCCGTACTACGAATAGTGATACCAATATTATTTAGTGCTAATATCGACAGATCATAGATTGATCTACCTAAGTCGGATCTTATTTCTGCGAATACTCTCTTGGAAGGGGAAAAAGACAAGTCTCTGATTGTATCAAGCCACCTGTGCACATTTGACCGAACATCTGGATATTCATCAATTGGGGAAATAATACATTCATGCAACAAACGCTCTATGTTACCCCTCCATTCCAATAATCTCTATTCAATTGCAATTCTTGTTACACCAGTAGATCCCTGCCCCCCTCCCGGCTACCCAATTGATAGTTGATTCTGGATAGATATTCACTAGCTAATGTACAGAAATAGTCACGCGAAAAGAGCGTGTATACTGAGTAGAGAGATATTAACCTATTTCGTTCATATACCCTAACTAGAGAGTATGTTGAAGATATGTTACCTCCCTCTCCCGATTCATCTGAAAAAGTAGGATTTTCACTTCCATCAGTTCTTTCTACAGGTACATCGAAAAGGATCTCTAAACGGTTTGAAATAATCTTATCAAGATCGAAGTATGCGCCATTTTGCATCTCTGATTCCTCGTCAAGTATTCCACCAAATGATAGATCTCCTCTCGATAGAAAGGCTTTCCTAGGTTCCTCGCTACTACTACCAATTCTTACCTTACTGGAAATCAAATTCGATTTTTTAACTCTTAAAAGAAATCCAGTCAGTCGGTTTCTTGATTCATTTATTAGTTGTGAATAGGCGTGTAGAATAGAAAATTCCCCCTCATTTCCGTGGGAATCTAACCCCAATAATTGGAAGAACCACTTACGATTCTAGGAAGAATCAATACATTTATTGGAATCATTTTCTGCTATTCCCGCTACAGAAGGGGAGAAAGGATCTCCCAACAATAAAGGAGAGTCGAGTGTAAAATGCCGACAATCTCTCTCTACTTTCCATAAATGAGATATTCTTCCGATACCGAAAGACACGGAATTCTTATATCATTCTTCTGCCAAATATGTCTTAATAGGAGTTCCATCGGCGGTGGGACCCATACCTAGTTCATGTATAGATGATTCTGTTGAAAAGCCGTGACTCACCGCCTCTGGAGAATCATCAGTGGATATTGCTCTTTCCTCCGGAGAGTAACTGCCTACAAAGCCATTTCCAGATCTTTTCATTGAATCATATTCTGGATTTCTCTCCTCACTTCAACTAGATAAACAAGTATCTTCGATAGGTATCTCCTTCCCAACCTTCTGATTTCTGGAATCAGACTCATCCCTTGAGTTGCTATGAAAAGCCTCCAATTCTCTAGATGTCTCTATTTGTGAGGAGACATACTTCGAGAAACCACAGGAAATTTCTAGTAATATACTTGGTACCTCAGTGAGTAATTGATTATCCGATAGATAATCAAGTTCGATAAATCTCTTTTCTAAGAGAGATCTCGTTAGATTCAATTCGCGCTCATCCTTATTCCATGGAGAAGGACTTTGGTGACAGGAATGCCACATATAAAAATCGGCGTAATCCCGGAATAGTGTCCAACTCCCCTCGTCAATGGAATTTAACCAATCTCTTATATCGCTATAGGATAGGGATACACCATCACGAGATGACATTGTATTCTTATGGGGTGGAAATAGAGACAAATTGGAGAGACCCTTCCGCTCGGAATAGAACGGTGATTCATCTCCCTGCCGATCTACTGAATCCCTGGATTCGAGTAACATTTTGTCCCAAAAGTCCGATATTACGGGAATGAAGGAATCGCTTCTTAATGTTGCTGTTTGTAGCCAATTAACCCTTTGCTTGTCATGGATTTTCCGGAGAAGTAACGAATCAGAATCATTTTAGTAACAGTCATCCTTACGAAGTATCACATTTATATAGAATTCAAAAAACTCATTTGAATCTTCTAGATTCTTATCCCCCAGTGATTTTTCAATCCTCTCAGTCACATCTCTGGATATATTCTTGATGGGGAGTGGATCCCTCATCAGCCGGACCCTCCATCCATCTGAAACCGAAGGATCCATCGCACTATATATGGGAACTTGCGGTTCTTCCCTCGTCGAAGTTGTGGAAATATTTCCGTTTGAATCCGAATAGTAAGAATTACGTGTCTTTCCCTTTCTATCCTTTTCAGCAGGTGAGCATCTTATTGATAGAGAAAGAGGATAGAAGGATTCAACAGAATTTGTTGCTGGTTTTTTTACTACTCCACCAGTTCTATTAATTAGTTTCGCTAGATCTATAGAACCTCCTTCGATCAAATTTCTCTCACCTGAACGATGCATAGGAATTGGTATTGTTAGTAACATCAGGATTCCCGGAGTCACGCTATTACCCCGCTTCATTGAATCGCGCAGATTCCGTAAAAAGATTGAACTCAGAATTCATAAGTCAAATAATTTGATGGAGGGTTCATAACTGGAGAATAGACCAATTAGAAATTCCCCTAGATCTTGATTTTTCAATGATTCAAATGAGTAGTGGAATCCATCGGTTTCTGCTAACTTCGGAACTTCAGAGAATAAATCTGGACTTCTTACTTTTTCTTCTCCCACTTCTCTTACCTCATGATCTCTCTTCACTTTATCTATATGTGGTAGATACTACCCACCTCTCACATTCCATTATATAGATAATATCGAAAGATTCAAGGCCCAATGGAGTGAGTACTTTCGATGTGGTGATTTGTGGGTGTATTCGTACCTACCTGAAGCTGTCTCGGGAATCTCGAATTGTTGAAGAAACCTATCTATGTCTTATCTATCTCCTCATCAACTTATTTTATTCCGAGTGATAAAGACGAGTTCTCCAACCTGATGGGCGAACGACGGGGATTGAACCCGCGCGTGATGGATCCACAATCCATTGCCTTGATCCACTTGGCTACGTCCGCCCCCTACTTTCCCTATTCAGCTTTCTTAACTGGGAGAGAACAAGATCTACTAGGGTCATTCATTCGATGCGCGTACGTATTATTCGTCTATATATTAATACAAGAAAAAATATGTTAGGTGAAAAATGTATTCTCAATCTATTCCAGTGGGTACGGGACTACAAGCGTTCCGCTAATCAGAATGAGAATATCTTTGATTCCCATTCTCTGTAATCCTAGAAGGGTGTTTCAAAGATTCCCCAGAATCCAAGATTGGAAACTGATAATTGTAAGATTATGGCGAGATATTACTATTATTTCTATTCATTCCATCGGACGAATCTCCATTAAATACCAAACCTTATGCGAGGTTTGGTATTTAGTGATGCTGCACGACCAGACAGGTATTATCCGTTTACAGAAGGAGCTTCAACAGAAGCTAAGTCTAGAGGGAAATTATGAGCGTTACGTTCATGCATAACTTCCATACCTAGGTTAGCACGGTTGATGATATCAGCCCAGGTGTTAATAACACGACCTTGGCTATCAACCACGGATTGGTTGAAGTTAAAACCATTCAAGTTGAATGCCATGGTGCTGATACCCAAGGCAGTAAACCAGATGCCTACTACGGGCCAAGCGGCTAAGAAGAAGTGCAGAGAGCGAGAATTGTTAAAGCTGGCATATTGGAAGATCAAACGGCCAAAATAACCGTGAGCAGCTACGATGTTGTAGGTCTCTTCCTCTTGACCGAACTTGTAACCTGCATTAGCAGACTCATTCTCAGTAGTTTCTCTGATCAAACTAGAAGTTACCAAAGAACCATGCATAGCACTGAATAGAGAGCCGCCGAATACGCCAGCTACACCCAACATGTGGAAGGGATGCATAAGGATGTTGTGCTCAGCCTGGAAAACGATCATGAAGTTGAAAGTACCAGAAATTCCTAGGGGCATACCGTCAGAGAAACTTCCTTGACCGATTGGGTAGATCAGGAACACAGCGGTAGCAGCTGCAACGGGAGCTGAGTACGCAACAGCAATCCAAGGACGCATGCCTAAACGGAAACTAAGTTCCCACTCACGACCCATGTAGCAAGCTACACCAAGTAGGAAGTGAAGAACGATCAGTTCGTAAGGACCACCATTGTATAGCCATTCATCAACGGAAGCTGCTTCCCAGATTGGGTAGAAGTGTAAACCGATAGCTGCAGAAGTAGGAATGATAGCACCGGAGATAATGTTGTTTCCGTATAGCAAAGAACCGGAGACAGGCTCACGAATACCATCGATATCTACAGGGGGAGCTGCGATGAAAGCAATGATGAATACAGAGGTTGCGGTTAATAAGGTGGGAATCATTAAGACACCGAACCATCCGATGTAAAGACGGTTTTCAGTGCTGGTGATCCAGTCGCAGAAGCGACCCCATAGGCTTGCGCTTTCGCGTCTTTCTAAAGTTGCGGTCGTGGTAATTTTTGGTTTTCGAAACGATTGGTGATTACCCAAGCTGATGAGCCTGTTGATCCATAGTATATCACAGAATCCCACCTGTGTCAACTAATCTAATATTGATTGAATATCCGAAGAAACGGGAAGACTTCCCTTTGTTTTCGCACGATACTTCTTCAAACCTTGACTCTCTTTTCAGACGCATTTCCCTTTTATTATCATAAACCACGGGAAAGTCAACGTTAGTTCGGCTCCTCGAGTACATCATGGGAGATGCCAGCTTTGCCTTAGATGTACTACGACTCAATCATCGATTCGAGGTGAGGGACATACAGGATAAATATCTGCTGGCGTTGCCTGACATCCCCCCCCCCCCCCGAGGTGAGTAGTCCGCCCCAGGCGGAGATAGTTGAGAATGGTGGGAGTCGCGGGGATGCGGGCAGTGCCAATCATGTCGATCATGTCGATTGTGTCGATTGTGTCGATCATTCTAGTCATGTCGATCATGTCGATCATGTTGATTGCGTCGATTGCGTCGATCACTTTGGTCATGTCGATCATGTTGATCATGTCGATGATGTTATGGACTTTACGATTCGACACTAGTCTTTCTCTTTTTCATGAGGTACTATACCAGTGACAAAATTTCCCCTATGACTTGGATATTCTTTCTCCCATTATTTAATTTCTGCTTATCCATATGCTTCTGGCGTATCTTGATTCCTAATACCCTGCGCTCCGGAGTAGAAGGTTTCAATCCACCAATAAGAGGTTGTGGATTGAAACGAACCCGGAACTAACGGAAATGGGCAAAAGCCTTATTAGCTTCTGCCACCTTGTGAGTCTCCTCCTTCTTCCGTACAGCACTACCAGAATTTCTGGCAGCATCCATTAATTCATCACTTGATCTTAAAGCCATACTTCGACCTGAACGTTTTCGACACGCGATCAATAACCATCGGATAGCCAAAGCTCTTCCTTCTGCAGGTACTACTTCAACGGGGACTCGATAAGTCGATCCACCTACACGTTTGGATTCTGTTACTATATCGGGAGTTACCCTACGTATTGCTTGTCGCGGGACAGACAGTGGATTCTTATTCGTCTTTTCCTTAATCCGCTTCATAGCCTGATAGAGAATCTGATAAGCCAATGATTTCTTGCCATCTTTAAGAATACGATCAACCAACATGTTTACTAATCGATTACGATAAATCGGATCCGATTCTATATTTTTCTTTTTGTTCGCTACATTGCTCCGGTGTAACATGAGTTTACAGATATGTCGGATTCCGATTCTATCTCGACTGTATCTTAGAATCTTATTTGGGCTTTTTCACTCCATATTGTAGGGTGGATCCGCCGGTTAGTCGAGGATCTCCCCCCAAACTGCACGTGCGACTTTCATCGAATGCAGCTTTCCATATGATTGAATAGAAAGTCTTGAAGTAAGTTCGGGTTACTTCAATGAATCATATTTACTCATTAGGCATTGAGTATCCGTTTCCTCTTCATCATCCCACGAATAGGAGAAGGGAAATCCCGTATTTCATTTATCTCACCAAGAATGTCCGTGGGTTTATTGATCCAATTACCAAATGTTCACAAAACCTCCACTGAATCTCCATAATCGTAGTCCGAACTCGTTCTGAGAGAGAGAAGACATTCGAAGATTTTCCAAATAAATGGGAGTCCGGGTAAGACTCAACTTACTGGAATGCAATACCCTGGACACCGAGTTGTTTCACACGAATAAGATAATAATCAATCT